>NC_092045.1:53902939-53991998 GCF_003086295.3 Arachis hypogaea
GATTGATAATTTCTTTCTAATTATATAATTTTATGTGATTTATTAAAAGAATTATTAGTTGTTAACCAAAAAATTACAAAAAAATATATACTCAACGAAAAATCACCAATTTTTATGTATAATAATATCTTATTTTATAATTACGCTTAAAAAAAATTATATCAAATTCAATCTCCAAGGTATTTTTTAAAATATACATTTACTGTTGGGTATTGTTATTGTGTTTTTAAATTATTTGAACGCATTTTTATTAATAGTATAATTTGAGTATATTTTTGTCAACATTTAATAATAATAATAAATATAATATTAATCAAGACCACCAATATGTTAACTTTTAACGAGAAAATTTTTAGACGAGTCTTCCGAATGGTATTTACTATTTATACGCTTTTTATGAATTTTATATGATGAAAACTGCAATGTAATTATTTAAAATAAGACCATCAACCCCTTCATAAGGTATTATATATTTTATAGTCTATCTAATCATTATTCAACTATTTAAATAAAAAAATAAGCTTGATATTTAATAACATTGTTACTGGCAACAACCACTATCAAATTTGTTAGTTAAACAGATACATATGTACATGGATAGAAATACACAATTCTTTGTATTTTTAAAGAGTGTTAACTAAATTAAAAACGTTATATATTATGAGCCCAAAGAGTTTTTTTTTTACAAGTTAATATTATAGTTTAGTAGAAAAAATAATCACCAATATAATCTTAAACCGAAAAAATTTTCTAACTGAATGGTATCCTAATATTATATAATTTTTGGCAGAACTTATTTATTTATCTATATATATATATATATATATATATATATATATATATATATATATATATATATATATATATCTAAAATTTTGTTATTTGGTGATACTAAATTTTATAATTTTCTTTCACACATGAGTTAATTAAATCGTTTCATTATTTTAACTTGGGGTCAAATCTAATTTTTTTATGGGGTATATATATGCACACATTTACTGTCTAACATTTTTTAAGAATGATAGTATGGGCACTTGATCCCACAAAAATTCACATAGATGCATAATTAATTTTAATATATCTTTAAATTGTATCCCAAGTAAAGGTTGTTTCTTAAAAAAAGTGATAATACCATGAATGGTTAACCGATTTAGACCACTTATCTGTAAATTCGAAAGTGGACAACAGTTGGATTCAATTAGATTTATATGTGGTAGCAGGTAAAGCAAAATCTCTATCACACATATAGGAGAAAATATGCATACAATGATAAAATGTCACCCGTCTACAACTATCAAAGGACGTGATTAAAGCTGCCTTAATGTTTTAGTGAAATGCAGGACTTTGTTCAAAGTCGGTTTCTTTGGGA
The DNA here is from genome assembly GCF_003086295.3 of Arachis hypogaea. Taxonomy (NCBI): domain Eukaryota; kingdom Viridiplantae; phylum Streptophyta; class Magnoliopsida; order Fabales; family Fabaceae; genus Arachis; species Arachis hypogaea. Next base: position 53,904,309 of record NC_092045.1, read on the forward strand.
AACGATTAAAGAAAGCCTGGACTATCCTGAGAGTTTAAATGATGGTTAAGGTAATAGTAGATAGGGTGGCTCATTTTGACACACATCAAGAGCCTCACCATTTTAAATCAACGCTGATCAGATACGCTGCATTAATCTGAGATCAATTGACACATCAAAGAATTTCAAAGTGACTAAAGCTCAAAATGGTGAAGAGGATTGAAATGAAGCATTTTTTTTTCTGAAAGATTTCAATTAAATAAACGAGTGAATGCAGTGAGTTGGCATAGTTGATTGGACAAAATGGCACACATTCTTAAATAAACATGATAAATAAAGATGAATACTTCACGTAAATCTGTCAAATTAAGCAATTATCGATATTATCCCCATCTTTGTTTACAGGGATTCTGTCAAACAAGACTGCTATTACCTTTTTTGAAAATAGACTTTGTCCAAGCCAAAATTATGCAAACTAATGATGTGAAACACAATAGTGCATTGACCCAGTAAAAACCATAAGGACCATCGAAAAAAATGCAATGTTGATATGTTCCCAGGATTTGCATTAATTCACTAACAAGGAGAAGGCAAAAATGCATTTTATCGGGAATATAGCAGCAGGCAATATTTATAAATTTAAAAAAAATAACAAAAGTGGACATTGCAACATAGATAGTCCTATAATCATCCGAGGAGTAAAATAAGTTATACATGAAGAAAAAATAAAGATTTATTATTTTTTATTAAATTTAAAAAATAAAAAAAAAAAAAAAAAAATCCTTTCATAAAAAAAAAAAAAAAAAAAAAATATTTTCATACCAAGAAAAAAGAAGGTAACCTATTAGCAAATGCAATAATATCCAATGTCATTCAATTAGATGCAATAAATATAATACACAATGGATGAACATACATAGGCTAATGACACATAGAATGAAAAACAGGTCACCAATCTATTGAAAGAACTTGATTAAAGATTTCGTGATTGATTAACCAAATATAAGACTCATTGGAGACTTATTCACAATCATAGGTTCTAAGGTGCTGCTTCCAATACACTCTTAGCAGTTTCTAATAGAAGGAGTTTAGGTGCGAAAGAGTGCCCAAGAGAGAAGACTTATAGTTAAATACTTTAATTAGCTAATGTCCCTAATATCCAATGGTCATTAAATTATGATGCAGTAACATGTAATGCAAAATGATTATCACACATGCATAGGGTAACGACACATATAGAGAATGATAAAAATCTCATCAATATAAGAACGTTTTTAAAGTTTTCTTGATGGATTAATTAAATGCAAGACTCATGGCACAAGTCATACACCAAAATTAGGTACTACTCTGTTGCTTCCAATACATCCTTAGCAGTTTCTAAAAGAAGTATATGAGGTGCCCCAAATAGTGCACAAATGACAAAAAGTGGTAGATAATACTTTTACCCATTAATGTTACTAATATCCAATGGTCATTAGATTTGCATGGATGATAAAGCAATTGGCCTGTGTTTATTAAGGTAATCACAAAGCAATGTTATTCATGCTAGAGTCATAATCTTATTTAAATATTTAATATAAATATCTTATTTGCGGTTTTTGTCTACCATTGCATGACACCTTCTAGATGTCAATATAACTATGATATTCTCATTCAAAAATATAATTCATGATTGTGAGAAAGGTTACAAGAACCATAATTCTACTCAAAAACACTAAGAGCATTAGCGGCTCCGTAATAAAATGTAATCTAGAATGAGTGACACTCACCCAATATGAAAAAACTTCCACACCTAGTGAGGATCTATCTGGAAGATCATGGTGAAGGCAGATCCTAAGACAGTTGACAGTGCAGAACGCTAAGCAAGGTGGAATTCAGGCTGTGTATAATTGTTCGTGAAGGCAAACTATAAGGAAAACAAAGATCGAAGCAAGAGTGTGATCGTAGGCATTGGCTATCCCCCAGGTGATTACAACTCGATTTGGTTCGTTCGAGCGTATCTTCATTCGGGTCGCCAGGTTCAGTTCAATGTCCAATGGATGCTACCATATGGCTTATATTCAGTCATTGGGTCTGAGAACGGAATCATATGCATAAAGATCTCATTGGTGGCCTTAATTCTCGGCTTCTTGTATGGAATCCAGTATCGGATAAGAGGCGGTACGTAACCGATGAAGCAAGCAAGCATTCCGCTCATGCCGTTTCTCTATATGCGTTTGGTTTTTTGGAGGACGAAATCGAGTACCGTATTGTGCATGTCTACAAGCGTGCATTTAGACAAAGAAATATGTCATGGTCTCTTTACACTTCATTTGAACGAGAATGGACTCATTCCGGTATGTTTAAGAGTGATGTCCAGAAACTTGGGCCCAAATATATAGTGCACAATGGGATAGTCTATTGGATTGGGTGGCAGGGAGCTAATTTCTTTGAGCCAGCATCCATAGTTACGTTCAACCTCCGCATCCAGATGTTCCATGAGGCAAAGATCCCCCCAGACGTGCCATCTGATTACAACTCACTAACTTACTTCAACGATGGTGTCGGGTATATTTCATACCGTAATCTTGCATTCAGCAGGCAAGTCCTGGTCTGGCAAATGAAAAGAAATGGTGATCACAGCATCCATTGGGAGAGGATGATTAGAGTTTCTGGTCTTGGAATCCCATACACTCCTTCATTGTTCTTAGGCAATGACATAATAACAGTCATGGAGTGCAGAGACGGGTCAGGAAGTGCAAATGATGCCGTGCGAACAGACTTCCTGATTTCGAGGCTAAAATATATGGAATCAAGAAGGGAGCATTTGGTTCAACGCACATGGCAGGAACATGTTAACGTGAAGACAATTACAATGCATTCAGATGGGCTATACATGGTTTAGAGTTCTATGATCAATTTAGATGATCTTCCTGAGTTTTAAATGCAATTTATTTTGTTTAGTTTGCTTATTTAGACAATAGGGTAGAATATATGTAGTTAGATCCCTTGTGTTTCAATATAACCATCTATTGGGTTCGTTTTGATTTTGAAAGAGTTATCAATGTTAGTTTGTTAATCAATGTTATGCACTCTTCTAAATTTTGTAACAACTTAAAGGTTTAGGGTTTACAGGTTTCTTTATCATTTTATTTTTGATATTAAAGTAGTAGTATTAGTTGTAGCAGGTAATATATATGGTTAACTTCCTATATATACCCATTTGTATATACTTAATTTTTACATATTTATCTGTAAATTTATTAAGACATGCCACCTTAATTTAATATCCCTAATACTAAGTTGATAATGGTTATCTATTATCAATAATAAATACATTACCTAGATCTAACTAAACAGAATTGATTGATTACACTAATATCATTTTAACATAAAAAGTATATTCGGCTCATAAACAAGTTATCATATACTGGACTTTATAAATTTTGTATATGACATATTCACACCCAAGGCTAAGAACGACTTTAAACTACGGTTTGTAGACATGTACAATAACTAGGCCTTATAAGTACGATACTTGGGTTTTATAGAAAGAAATCATTGGCTGTGGATGATTTGAAAAACAGATAATATATTATGGATCATCTTTAAAAAGAAAGTTAGGATGCCTTGTGGAGGTGTGTTTAGTAATAGGTTGCTAAAATTAGTCTGACTTAATGACTATAAAAAAGATACTACATAATTCATAATATATACCAATGATAGCTATTACTAGGGTAGTAAAAAAATGATTTATAATTATATATCATATGAATTTAGTCTTACAGCATGGTATTTAACCGGTTTATATCAATAAAGGTTTAATATCATGATAGATGTGGAATAAAGTAGTAACAATGAGGCCAATCAATGAACAATATAGTATTTTAAATTTTCACATAGGTTTGTAAGACCAACTTAACCGTATTAAAATTACCTGGCACACCCACACAACCATTATTACCAGTTAATTGTTACAGATACCAAAGCATAGCATGTGAAGAGAAAGAGAGATAAAAAAAAAACTAGACACAAGTGGAGCCTTCCACGGCAAAAGTCCTCAACAGTTAAAGCTGGGGAAGAAAACCTAACGCAATACAATCATCACAAGGACTAAATGCAGATATAGTTATGAGCGGAAGGCTACTAAAGATATCCCACTGAACTCAAGGTCAAAAGGTATAAGTAAATGTAGATTTATTTTTCATAATGAGTTTTAGAATAGAAAGTCAAAATATCTTGGTTCCATTTAGGTTAGTACGAATGGAACAAAGTTTAGTGTATACAGATCGAAGTATAATGATTTCTAACATAAATAAGACATGGTTTCTAGCATACATGTTTCTTTTGCTTATATTCTCTATGTTTGGAATATTAACAATCCTGTTTAATCTGAAATGTGCAGAGATGGAGGAAAGAAACACGCTTAAAAATAAGAGAAAGGTTGATCAATTTTGTATGAATGAATGGTCAAGCAACAGTGAAATTCAAGGTACGAAATATGGATAACATGCTTTCATTTAACATAATATAAACGAACTTATTTTCATCACAGTTGGAAAATAGCTTATCCACAATAAGGTAAATTTCAGTTATAGTGTGTATACCACTACAAGAGTACCTTGAATATCTCTAAATAGTTGTATAAAATGGTGTTATAAGTGAGAAAGGTAACAAAGGTATCATGGCAGGGACTTTGTCATCAACATTATTATCGGTTGACTGGAGTCAGCCAGTTGATGATATGCAATGCAACAAAGGGGTTCAGATTAGCTCTAGCAGTACCATTGGCAACTTTAGGTATTTTACCGAGAATAACAATCTACAAAACGATGAGATCCGGGAAAGCTTGGCAACAAAACCATATGTTCTAGCAGATATAACTAACACAGGTAATCTTATATTTTAGCAAAATAGAAATCAAAATCTTACTTAGATTATGGATAGGTAAACTAGAAAAGATCTTTATATGACAGATACTGCAAGACATGCTAGGATGGAACGAGCTAACAAGCTAGCCAAGAAAAAACAACGTGCAATAGAACATATACCTCAAGGTAAAGCCTGAATAAATAATGCTTTATTTCAGCTCTTGCTGCTATCCAATTATTAATGTGCAAATTGTGATCTAATTGTAAATCTGTGTGAATGGTGTGGGAAGGGATCTAACTGAAAACAGTTTCTGAAAAAATTATATGTATAGACCCAACTTGAGTTACATAACTATATACAAAGTGCAATAATAATTAATTTAATTTGTTCTTAAATCACTATAAGGTAATTATTGTTCACTTATGCCAAGTGTATTTTACTATTGCTTAGCGGCAAATTCAGCTATAGATTGTGTCATCACAGGGAATGTAACAGCTACTCTAGCAGATTGCACACTCTATCCAAGTATTGTTATGCAAACCATGAAGAGGGATGAATACAGTAACTTACAAAACAACCAAAAATGGATATTGTTGCCATCAAATCTAACAACACAAGACAATTTAAGAAGTATAGGTAATGGACTAATAGTAACAAACTACACATCCGACTAATTTATGCATTCTAAATATAGTAATTTAGCAAACATCTTTCATTGACAGACAATGCTAGGCATGCTAGGATGGAACGAGCGAACAAGCTAGCAAAGAAAAGACAATATATGGGAACGTCTTCCCCACAAGGTAGGAATTATAGAAAGTATGTTGTAGAATAACTTGCTTATTCCACTTGAGTTATAATAGGTACAGTTCAGAGTTACTATATATGAATCTGTGTCGCAACTTAGTCTGAGTTATCTTTTTTGTATTAATTTATATGTTTTCTAACATGATAAAATTTGTAGTTGAGTTGGTTAACATTCAGAAGCAAAGGTTGATTGTGAATAAGGAAAACAACATATGTTCAAATGAAAATCAAGTGAATTGTGCTCCCAGAAATGGCCCATTTAAAGGTCAGTTTTATTTAATTATGGTCTATATATATAGGCTTGATACACAAATGGTAATCGAATTAGCTAATGAATCATACCAACTAACAAGTACTGTAAGATAAATGCAAATCAAAGTTATATAACTTATCAAATTTGTATGTAAACGAAGGTACTAACCTTGGTCTCCATCCTTGGCCGATCATTCTTTCTCTCAATTTCCCCTTTCACCTATGCCTCCCACAGAGACACTGACTTTGTGCCTTCCAACTCTTCCCAATTTGCCATTTTTTACCACGCTGCTCAATCTTACCGCATTAGCATATGTCTATATGTTAGAAAATAATTAGACTTGATGTCCAAATACATACCACGGAAATCCTTGAATATTTAGGAATAGCTTCCAATTAAATAGCTTGATCCACCTTCCCATAGTTATCATTTGTAGTGTATTATAAGATTTGTGGCAGTGTACCCAACTGGATCAAAATATCATAATTAGGGAGCACCCAAAATACATGTTATATTCAGTAAAATAGAAGACATGATTATTCAACAAATACTAAGCTAAAGTTATAAATCAGTCGTGCTTAAATTAAAAAAAAACTTATGGAACCCACACAAACATTCAATTCAAATGCCAACATAGTTGAAAGATTTTGTTCAAAGTGATAGTTTTCATACTAGATAATATCAAATAAGACTAGATAAGATCAAAATATTATTCTACTACATTAATCAGCAGCCATGGGTTGCAACACTACTAAACGCAAAGAAATTCCACAATAGATAAGCTGCACATACTGTGAAAATTCATGAACAATTAGGAAATAGCTTCCAACCAAGCACAGAATCCATGCTAATGCTAAAATATACAAATCATACAAAGAGTATATGAATCTGTATAACAGTAAAAACTTACAGTAACCTATTTTACTTCATCAACCGAAAAAATTGTTCTATAGCACAAGTTTTCTGTCATAAAAGTAGGTGGGATCTGTGAATGGGTGAGTATCTTGAATAAAATTAGTACCCACTTTTATGTACTCATTTAAGAATCCGTCTATCATCTACTCTAGAGAGGTCAATCCCTTCAATTCATGAATCAATATATGATTCAGATTCACAGAGTCAGTGAGTGTTATCCTGTATTCATTTTGTACCAACTTTAAAGATGATATTTATTGAAGTCAAACATTTATACTAAGATGATATATATAAGTCAAACATTTATACTAAGGTTCACAACAACCCAAGATTAGATAATTGTAAGAAATATTTTAAATATAACAGTGTAGCAAATAAGTTATTTTTTTAAGTGTTTTTACTCCTCCCTTATATAAATTAATTCTATCCTCCCTTAACAGAAACCCGGGAATATTTAACCGACACCTTCGAAAAAGAGAAAAAAAATTGGCAGGACTGAAGTAATTAATCTCCAACACTTTGAAGCATCCATTGAAAGTTGAAACTTTTACTAAGTTTTCTAGATTCATAAAGTCATAGCATTAACCTGAAGGATGGTATCAGTTCCATATTCTTTTCTCCACCTTAACATGTCTTCCCACATTTGAATAGTCTTCTCAATGTCAAAGTCCTTTGCTTTCAGAAACCTACCACAGCCATAGTTAGCAATTTTTACATTCAGCTTGATCCACTGTTCCATAGTTAGCAGTTGTAGTTTATTACAAGATTTGATTGAGTATACCCAATTGGATCAAAACATGATAATCAAGGAGCACCTAAATACATGTGAATATATGTATAATAATAAATAAATGATGAACTAAGTTAAAGTTATAAACCAATTAAGCTTAAATTCAAGTATATATATTCTTATGGAACCCGCAGAAACAACCAATTCAAATGCCATCATGGTTGGGAGATTGTATTCGAAGTTATAGTTATCATACTAGCTAATATCAAAGAAGACTAGATAAGAAAAAAATGTAATCCTTAACACAGACATAGTTACTGTCGATGTGTTTGTATGCTTAAATGGTCTTATTCATTAATTAGGAATTATATCTAATAGCAAACTACCATGAAGTTTCCAGCTAGAAATATATGCTTAAATGGTCAATCTTACCGCATTAGCATATGTCTATATGTAAATCTCGAAGCCCTTGGAGATATTAACTCTGTGCCCTTTAACTCTACCCAAGTTGCCAGCTTCAACGACTCCGCTCAATATGTCTGATCTGCATTTGCCTACATTAATATGCGAAACTATAAGGCCTACGCCTTAATCTTTGTTTGTGGAATAAAACTTCAAAATCATGAAAACTACTAAATTCATATATGAGGTTTAAAAGTTACAACCAGAGAATTTAAACCCCCTAAATACTAAATAGATATAGAATATATGACACTTAAGCATTGATGTATGGTCCTAAACTCAATATCAACCAAGATTAGTTTATTATATGTGTTAGATATTTTTGTCATATCCGTTTATAAATAATGAAGAACCGCTTTTTTCCCCATTGTAAAATGGATGCAGAGCAGTCAAGGACTCGCAAAATAGGAATCACTGTCATACATCGACAAGAAAATAACAAAGGTACGATATTAAATGGCTATGAATTTCACTATCCAAAAACTGAATAGTTTACAAGTTCACTTAACTACAAAATTTAAGCCATTCTTAGCAATATACATCAGAATTAGGGAAAGATATTTAATAATATATATTAAATTTTGTCAAAGCCGTTCTAATAATGAAATGATCTTCCAATGCATGACATAGGTGGAAGGGCTTCAACAAGGGATGCTAGAGTTGCCAGTTGTAAGGAGCAGGCAAGCAAGGGTATGTTGAGAGATATTCAAAGGATCAATTTATTATTAAAACTGCAAATTATATTTATGCATGTAATTAATGGATTTTTCCGTTCATGTTAATATTGAAATTTTAGAGTATTTGCACATGGGAGATGCAATGTATATATGCGAACACTGCTTTGCCCTTTTTTGGTACGATGAAAGGATAAACAAAAGTTATAACACAGACCAACCAAAATTTACGATGTGTTGTAAAGGAGGTCAAGTCCAACTGCCACACCTACCAGAAGCACCAAAAGTTTTGTATGAGTTGTTGTTCAATAATAACCCCAAGAGCAAGCATTTTCGTGATAACATCAGGTCATATAATAGCATGTTTCAATTCACTTCAATGGGTGCCAAAATAGACCGCGGTATAAATACTTCTAGAGGTCCACCTACATTCATTCTTTGTGGCGAAAACTACCATCTAATAGGTAGCCTAATTCCACCAGAAGGGAATAATGCGAAATTTGCCCAATTATACATAGTTGATTCACAAAATGAGGTGCACAACCGGATGTCAGCTATCAGGCAAGTATCTATAACCTTTTTATTTTACTTAAAATATTTTCAAGGGTTTAGATCAAACTAATTAACCTTATATAATTGAGCGTTGTTTAAAAAACTTGACATTATTTAAAACATGCAGGGGTGAAGATAACAAAAACATAGATGAAGACATTGTAAGAGATCTTAAGAAGATGCTGGATGAAAAGAATGTGTTGGTGAAGGCATTCCGCATGGTTAGGGATTCAATGGGCAAAGAATCAAATTCAACAATTAAACTTAGACTATTGGGAAAAAGGGGAAAGGATGGTAGAAGATATAACTTACCATCAACAGATGAGGTTGCTGCATTGATTGTCGGTGATTTTGACATTGACAAGACAGACAGAGACATTGTTGTGGAGACACAGAGCGAAAGATTACAAAGGATTAATCAACTCAATCCAGCATATCTGGGATTACAATATCCCCTGCTATTTCCTTATGGCGAGGATGGATACAAGGAAGATATACCGCTAAACAAAAGACACCATAACCGTGGTAAAGGACGACAGGAGGTGTCGATGAGAGAATTTTTTGCTTTTCGTATACAAGAAAGACTAGCCGACGGATCTCCACTGTTATACTCAAGAAGACTCTTTCAACAGTTTTTGGTTGATGGGTACTCCATGATTGAGTCATCAAGGCTAAACTACATACGCAGTGACCAAGAGAAATTAAGGTGTGAGATGTACAAGGGAGTAAAGGAAGCAGTACTGAATGGAGAAACAACGCCGTCATCATGTGGCAAGCGTATAATATTGCCTTCGTCATTCACAGGTGGACCAAGATACATGATACAAAACTATCAGGATGCAATGGCAATATGTAAGGTTGTTGGTTATCCAGACCTCTTCATAACCTTCACGTGCAATCCGAAGTGGCCTGAGGTTGAAGACTTTTTGAACAATAGAGAACTGAATCCACAAGATCGACCCGACATTATTTGTAGGGTTTTCAAGGCAAAATTAGATACACTAATTAAAGATGTACGAGCAAACAAAGTTTTTGGTAGAGTTGCTGCAGGTATGTCCAATCAAAACCAATTATGTCATGGTTCAAGTTTCCAATAGCAATAGCTGTAATGTTTTATGTATGATAGTCTATTTGTCATGGATTTGAATTTTTCATTATGAATCTTGCAGTGGTATACACAATCGAATTCCAGAAACGTGGGTTACCACATGCACACATTCTACTATTCTTACACAAGGATGACAAATTTCCCACTGCCGAAGATATTGATAAGATTATATCAGCTGAGATACCCGATAAAAAGATAGACCCGGAATACTTTGATGCAGTCGAAAAGCACATGATGCACGGTCCATGTGGAGTGGCAAGGAAAGATTCACCATGTATGGAAAATTCTAAATGCATTCGACACTTCCCTAAGAAGTTTGTTGAGAATACTACTATCGACGATGATGGGTACCCGGTATACCGACGAAGAGAAGATGGAAAGACTATCAACAAATCAGGAGTCGATCTTGACAATCGTTATGTTGTACCACACAATAGGTTTCTACTCATGAGATATGGTGCCCATATTAATGTTGAGTGGTGTAACCAGTCAAGATCTATTAAGTATTTGTTCAAATATGTGAACAAAGGTCATGACCGTGTAACGGCTTCATTTTATAAAAGTGCTGCAGACAAAGAGAACATGGATGACTATGATGAAGTCAGTATGTACTATGATTGCAGGTATATTTCTCCGTGTGAAGCTGCTTGGAGGATCTTTGGTTACAACATACACTACAGGGATCCCTCGGTTGTTCGTCTAGGATTTCACTTACCCGATGAACAAAACTTGATCTTTAAAGATAATGAAAAGCTCGATGATGTGATCCGAGAAGCATCTGTTAAGGAGTCTATGTTTCTCGGTTGGTTTCAAGCCAACAAGATCTACTCAGAAGCAAGGTCGCTCACTTTTGCAGAATTTCCTACACATTTTGTGTGGAAGGCAAAGGAAAGGGTGTGGTTGCCTCGGAAGAGCCATGCTGTAATTGGAAGAATCTTCTTTGTGCCTCCTGGATCTGGTGAGAGATATTACCTAAGGCTACTACTCAATTGCGTTAGGGGACCAACTTGCTATGAAGACATTCGAACTATAGACGGTGTTGTATACTCATCATTCAAAGATGCATGTTATGCACGTGGTCTTTTAGATGATGATAAGGAATATGTTGAAGCAATAGTGGAAGCAAGTTATTGGGGCTCAGGTACATACTTGAGGAATCTTTTTGCTACATTGTTATTTTCCAATTCAATGGACAGACCCGAACATGTATGGGAAGAAACATGGACTTTATTATGTGATGACATACTTCATAGACAGAGGAGACTACTCGATAATCAAGGTATATATAAACTTTGTGGCATTATAAGAATAGTGTGATTAATTATGACATAAGAATTAACAGCTACATATTTATTGGTAGAAATTTTAAAATACAAGTGTATATCAATTTATGTACAACTAGCTATGGCTTGCTTAAACATATAACTTCATAATTAATAATAAATAGTATGAATAAAGAGGATATGAAAATAAGATTTAATAGACATGGTATTAGATTTATTAGTGATTTGGACTCATTTTATTAGATTCACTTTATTAAAGAAAATAAAATTTCAAAAAATTTGACCAATTGTTTGAAGCAAGGTTTTGCAAGTGTTTACGATTTGAGTTAACAATTTTTTCTTAATCATATACATGATTTGATATATATGTTGCTATTATGTACACAGAGTTAATCCTCACAGAGGCCGAGATCAAAGATTTGACCCTAATGGAGATTGAGAATATACTTAACAAATACAACAAAAGTCTGAAAGATTTTCCACCAATGCCAATGCCAGATACAAACCAATGTAACAATTTATTGTATCCCAATGGCATGAATAGGTTAATTTGCGATGAACTCAGATATGATCGGCAAAAACTAGCTGCAGAGCATGTAACCTACTTAGGACTATTAACTGATGAACAAAAAGAAGTATATAACAAAGTCATCACTGCAGTTCAAACCGGCAAAGGTGGAGTATTTTTCCTTTATGGGTACGGTGGGACAGGAAAAACATTTGTTTGGAAGACACTAGCTTCTGCATTGAGGTCTAGATCACATATTGTTCTAACAGTTGCATCTAGCGGGATAGCATCACTTTTGTTGCCTGGAGGCAGGACAGCTCACTCACGTTTCGCAATACCGCTTAACATAGATGAATTCTCAACATGCAATATTAAGCAAGGGAGTGCACTAGCTGAGCTTTTGATTAAGACAAAGTTGATAATTTGGGATGAGGCACCTATGGTAAATAGATTCTGTATTGAAGCTCTTGATAGGACCATGCGTGACATATTAAGGTTCAATAACAAAGATAGCTTGGAGCAGCCATTTGGAGGCAAGACAATTGTTTTTGGGGGAGATTTTCGCCAAATACTTCCAGTCATCCCGAAAGGGTCTAGGCAAGAAATAGTCAATGCCACTATCAACTCATCATACTTGTGGGATGACTGCAAGCTTTTGACACTTTCAAAGAACATGCGCTTAAAATCAAGTGATTTAAATTCAAGGTCATCTGAGTTGAAAGAATTTGCTGATTGGATACTCAGTATTGGTGATGGCAGCCAAGGGTCACGATCGAATACAGGTGAAAAGGTTGTCATTCCCGATGACATATTGGTTTCCGATTGGGTAGACCCAATTGAAGCAATATGTAGAGTAACTTATCCTGAAAGCTTTTCAGGAAGAAATATTGACCAACAGATTGAAGATCGAGCTATCCTTGCACCAACACTACAGTTAGTTGATGAGATCAACAACTACATGATGAGTTTAAATCCGGCTGAAGCGCAAACATATTTGAGCTCTGATAAGGCATGTCCCACAGAGCCTAATAACGATTTATTGGCTTCAATACACACTCCTGAACTCCTAAACACAATCAAGTGCTCAGGTGTCCCTAACCATGAGTTAACACTAAAAGTTGGAACACCAATTATGCTGTTAAGAAACATTGACCACTCCGCAGGATTGTGCAATGGAACACGATTGGTTGTTACTAAACTTGGAAAACACATAATTGAAGCACGAACGTGTGCGGGCAAGAATAAGGGGCAGAAAGTGTTTATACCAAGGATGACACTAAGTCCTTCTGACCATCGAATACCATTCAAATTCCAACGGAGACAATTTCCTATTATGGTTTCATACGCGATGACTATAAACAAGAGCCAAGGTCAGTCATTATCAAAGGTTGGGTTAATATTGAAGAAACCCGTATTCACACATGGCCAGCTCTATGTTGCTATCTCCAGGGTGACAAATAAGGAAGGACTCAAGATTTTGTTGTGTCATGATGATGATCAAAAGAAAGAAACAGAGAATGTCGTTTTCAAAGAAGTATTCAGAAACATATGTTGAACATTACAAGTATTCCAGGAAAAGATCCAGCAGTCATTGGTTACACAAACGAGGTACTTGCTCCTACCAACTAAGTTGTTGTTTCATGTTACAATTTTCTTAAAAAGCCATTTTAGGTGTAGAGAACTAAACCAGTATACAATCAGTGCCTTTGGCAGGATTTAACCAAAGTAAAACTATTCTGAAAAATATGTTTTGCATTATAGGAACTATATTACCTTTATTGTCCAGCTAGAAGGTTTATTGGGGTGATATGCAATCTGATGTCCTCATTATAGCCCCACCCTAAAGTCAAACAAATGAGTAGTGTTACAAATAATGCCCATCGAGACCCTGTATAACTCTCAGTTAGCTACCGACACAATTTCAGTATAACAAACTAATGACAGTTGGATCTGTGCAATCTAATTTATATACCTCTATAGAACAAATTTAATTTCATTGTACCATCCCTTTGATTAGGAAAATAATTAGACTTGATGTCCAAATACATACCACGGAAATCCTTGAATATTTAGGAAATAGCTTCCAATTAAATAGCTTGATCCACCTTCCCATAGTTATCATTTGTAGTGTATTATAAGATTTGTGGCGGTGTACCCAATTGGATCAAAATATCATAATTAGGGAGCACCCAAAATACATGTTATATTCAGTAAAATAGAAGACATGATTATTCAACAAATACTAAGCTAAAGTTATAAATCAGTCGTGCTTAAATTTAAAAAAAAAAAAACTTATGGAACCCACACAAACATTCAATTCAAATGCCAACATAGTTGAAAGATTTTGTTCAAAGTGATAGTTTTCATACTAGATAATATCAAATAAGACTAGATAAGAGCAAAATATTATTCTACTACATTAATCAGCAGCCATGGGTTGCAACACTACTAAATGCAAAGGAATTCCATAATAGATAAGCTGCACATACTGTGAAAATTCATGAACAATTAGGAAATAGCTTCCAACCAAGCACAGAATCCATGCTAATGCTAAAATATACAAATCATACAAAGAGTATATGAATCTGTATAACAGTAAAAACTTACAGTAACCTATTTTACTTCATCAACCGAAAAAATTGTTCTATAGCACAAGTTTTCTGTCATAAAAGTAGGTGGGATCTGTGAATGGGTGAGTATCTTGAATAAAATTAGTACCCACTTTTATGTACTCAATTAAGAATCCGTCTATCATCTACTCTAGAGAGGTCAATCCCTTCAATTCATGAATCAATATATGATTCAGATTCACAGATTCAGTGAGTGTTATCCTGTATTCATTTTGTACCAACTATAAAGATGATATTTATTGAAGTCAAACATTTATACTAAGATGATATATATAAGTCAAACATTTATACTAAGGTTCACAACAACCCAAGATTAGATAATTGTAAGAAATATTTTAAATATAACAGTGTAGCAAATAAGTTATTTTTTTAAGTGTTTTTACTCTTCCCTTATATAAATTAATTCTATCCTCCCTTAACAGAAACCCGGGAATATTTAACCGACACCTTCGAAAAAGAGAAAAAAAAATTGGCAGGACTGAAGTAATTAATCTCCAACACTTTGAAGCATCCATTGAAAGTTGAAACTTTTACTAAGTTTTTTAGATTCATAAAGTCATAGCATTAACCTGAAGGATGGTATCAGTTCCATATTCTTTTCTCCACCTTAACATGTCTTCCCACATTTGAATAGTCTTCTCAATGTCAAAGTCCTTTGCTTTCAGAAACCTACCACAGCCATAGTTAGCAATTTTTACATTCAGCTTGATCCACTGTTCCATAGTTAGCAGTTGTAGTTTATTACAAGATTTGATTGAGTATACCCAATTGGATAAAAACATGATAATCAAGGAGCACCTAAATACATGTCAATATATGAATAATAACAGACAAATGATGAACTAAGTTAAAGTTATAAACCAATTAAGCTTGAATTCAAGTATATATATTCTTATGGAACCCGCAGAAACAACCAATTCAAATGCCATCATGGTTGGGAGATTGTATTCGAAGTTATAGTTATCATACTAGCTAATATCAAAGAAGACTAGATAAGAAAAAAATGTAATCCTTAACACAGACATAGTTACTTTCGATGTGTCTGTATGCTTAAATGGTCTTATTCATTAATTAGGAATTATATCTAATAGCAAACTACCATGAAGTTTCCAGCTAGAAATATATGATTTAACTACTAGCAAAATTACATGTACTATATGTATCAGATGGCCGTGGTATACTTACATACATCTCGAACCAAATCTTTTTGAATCGGATTCTACCCATTTCGGCGACCTTTGCCCCAAAGAGCGGATGGAGCGAGCTTCTCTTGGAAATTAAAGTCCCTACCCATTCGGCTACCTTCCACCAACCTTCTCAAAGCACGGTCATCCCACATGGAAACGCTAACGCAGGAGATTGCAATTCTTGATGCATAAAAAAGTAACAAAGCTTCTGATTTTCTTAAACACTGTCACCGCACCAAGAAATGTCAGCTATCAACGCCAAATACAATCCCATTATGTATTTCATATAAGAAATTATTTAAATGTATTCAGTTGTAGTAGATTTAAAATCAGCAGTTAAACAATCGAAAATTATATTTCTAATATTTAATATGTTTATACTTGAAGACATAGTACCTGATCCCGATCTAGACGTTTCACGAAGACTGGAGCAGTAATGGATTCGACGGAAGGATTCAATCATATTCCAACAGCCATAGAAATCGTCATCTATAGATTAACTAGATCCTAAAAAATTTGTGCCCCCAATATTAACTGTGTGAAGCAACAGTGAGTTAAGCTACAACACCAGACAAATTGAACCTGGCAGCCAGAAGCAAGTGGTGCCAGTACCCTTTTTTCCTTGCTTTTGGTTTTCTGATGCCCATGGTTTTTTTTTTTTTAAGATTATTAGATTGATATGTTTTGTGAAATATTTGGAGAAGAAGACTGTTGTAGTTGGTGGGGGCGGGCGGGTTGCAATAAATTCAAATTTAATGAATAGATAAGAATTCAAATGTCTCACTCTATGTGAAGTGGGCAACTATTTAATGAGATCACATAATTATAATTATAGGATAGATAACGGGTATATTATTTTTAATATAAATCATCTTTAACGCCTTTCCATTTCTTTCTAAATGGTAATGTAATATATAATACTTATATTATATAAATCCACCGAGCATAATCAAGTTTAAAAAATTTTTACATTTTAGTCATACAAATCAAAATTAATGTAGTGGAACTTTTTTATATAAATAGACACTATTGTATATATACTTTTTTATGTAGACATTTGTTTTAACAAGGTACAAATTGTAAAAGTATTTCTAATGCGCTTATTAAATAGTACAAATTTAACCTGTTTTAAAATAAAACACAATCTGTTAAAGTACATGATAGTATCAATTTTTTGAAAAATAAATATATGCTTAAAAATATTTATTTATGACTCAAAATGATAACATCTGTTATTCAAATTATACTTAAAAATTATAAAACATTATTCGTATACGCGTTTAGTTAATTATTAATTTAATTTGTTAAAGTATACTCTAAAAATTACCATTTAAGAAAATTTATCATTCAAACATATAAGTTGCATTTTTTATTTTTTCTATTGTTTATTTATCCATAACTATTTGTAATTGAACCTAATATATTTTTTAAGATTAATATAACATATTCATGTTTACACAATGAAAAAACCCTATATATCTAACAATAATTTTATTTATAAAACATAAATTTATATTCTATAAATGAGATGCGACATAGAGAATTATAAATAATTATTTCACGTTATAATTACAATTTTTTAATTGAATATTGCTAAATATTTGATAAGTATTTAGATAACTACGTTTCATAAAAATCTGTCTCACAATTTAATTTAACATAAAAAATATATATAATTTTGGGAATATATTTTACTCATGTACGATTATACTTTATTTATTTTACATATTTAACTAGACATGATAACCTTTATTCTTTTATATATATCTCATTAAAATTATTATGGTGTCTAATTCTCTTCAAAAATTAAAAAAACGTTAATGAAAACATTAGACAGCAGGAACATATTATTGTGAATGGTTTTTTAATCTAAGCAATTTTTAATAAAATGCCTTTTATGTATATATTTTTTTTTAAACAAGGCACGAATCGTAAAAGTGATTCTAACGTCGTATTAAAGAATGCTAATAAAAATTGTTTTAAAGGTTACCTTTTAAATATTTTTATTAACCGAATTATATATCAATATATCAAAAAAGTTTAATCACTTAATTTTTTTTTGATATTATGATCGTGCAATTTGTTTCCATTAAAATATATGAATCTCTTTTTTAGATAAACTTTAGATAAATACCATTAAAAGTATTAAACACACCAACCGCGAGTAATTTAGACTATACAATAGGATCTATTAATATAAAAAAAAGTTTCACTACATTAATTTTGTCTGTTTGACTAAAATGTAAAAAAAAAAAATCAGTTTTTAATTATTTACTCTGTACAAACAAAAATAAAACAATCTTATATATTGTATAAATAATTCTGATATACTATAAATAAATACCTTTTAATTTCAGTTTTTACATAAACTTTAGATAAATACCTATAAAGCTATTTATTATAGTCTATATAAGCGATAATAAAACAGTCTTATAAATTGTACAAATAATTATTATATTAAAAACTTTAAATCTTACGAAAGTATAATTCTTAGTATCAACATATAAGTAAAACTAAATTTTTGTAATAGATTAATATTTAGTCCGGGCGTAGCCCGGGTATTCCACTAGTAGGATTAAAAGAAAAGGTAGGTGGGGATCCTGTGGGGTCCACAGATCCTGAGGTGGGAATCCTGTGGGGTCCACAGGTCCTGAGGTGAAAAGAAATACCATTCCTTCACCCTATAGGCGTGTAAATTGCCTTCATGCACCATTCTGGCGTTCAAACGCCCATTGGTGCATGTTCTGGGCGTTAAACGCCCATGTGATGCTTGATTCTGGCGTTGAACGCCAGTTTCAAGCTTGTTTCTGGCGTTCAGCGCCAGATTGTCCTCTGCGTGCGCATCCTGGCGTTAAACGCCAGGATGTTGCTTGTTTTGGGCGTTCAGCGCCAGGAAGATGCTCTGTTCTGGCGCTGAACGCTGGCCAGATGCATCTTCTGGGCGCTGAACGCCGGCCCGTGCGTCCTCCAGGGTGAAAAATTTTTTTCTTCTGTTTTTGACTCTGTTTTTAATTTTTTTGATTTTTTCGTGACTCCTCATGATCATGTACCTAATTAAACACAAAAATAACAAAGAAACAAAATAAAATAAAATTAGATAAATAAAATTGGGTTGCCTCCCAACAAGCGCTTCTTTAATGTCAATAGCTTGACAGTGGCTCTCATGGAGCCACAGAGCAATCAAGTCAATGTTGTCTAGTCCCAACACCAAACTTAGAGTTTGGATATGGGGTTTGAACACCAAACTTAGAGTTTGGTTGTGGCTTCACAACACCAAACTTAGAGTCTGACTGTGTGGGCTCTTCTTGACCTTGAACTGAGAGAAGCTCTTCATGCTTTCTCTCTTTTGTCACAGAGGGATGGCCATGTGCTTGGAACACAAGGTATTCTCCATTCAATTGAAGGACTAACTCTCCTCTGTTGACATCTATCACAGCTTCTGCTGTGGCTAGGAAAGGTCTTCCTAGGATGATGCATTCATCATCTTCCTTCCTAGTATCTAGGATTAGGAAATCAGCAGGGATGTAAAAGTCTTCAACTTTTATAAGCACGTCCTCTACTATCCCATGAGCTTGTCTCACTGACTTATCTGCCAATTGCAGTGAGAACAAAGCAGGTTGCACCTCAATGATCCCTAGCTTCTCCATTACAGAGAGTGGCATAAGGTTTATCCCTGACCCAAGATCACATAGAGCTTTTTCAAAGCTCATGGTGCCAATGGTGCAAGGTATTAAGAACTTGCCAAGATCTTGTCTCTTTTGAGGTAGAGTTTCCTGAATCCAAGTATCCAAATCACTAATGAGCAAGGGAGGTTCACTTTCCCAAGTCTCATTACCAAATAGCTTGGCATTCAGTTTCATGATAGCTCCTAGATATTGAGCAACTTGCTCACTAGTCACATCTTCATCCTCTTCAGAGGATGAATAATAGTCAGAGCTCATGAATGGCAGAAGGAGATTTAATGGAATCTCTATGGTCTCTGTATGAGCCTCAGATTCCTCAGGATCCTTATTAGGAAGCTCCTTCTTGCTTGGAGGACGTCCCAGGAGGTCTTCCTCACTGGGATTTTCGTCCTCCTCCTCCTTTGTGCATTCGGCCATGTTGACTAAGTCAATGGCTTTGCACTCTCCTTTTGGATTCTCTTCTGTATTAATTGGGAGAATACTGGGAGGAGTTTCAATAACTTTCTTACTCAGCTGGCCTACTTGTGCCTCCAAATTTCTAATGGAGGATCTTGTTTCATTCATGAAACTGAAGGTGGCCTTTGACAGATCAGAGACTATATTAGCTAAATTAGAATTATTTTGTTCAGAGTTCTCTGTCTGTTGCTGAGAAGATGATGGATATGGCTTACTATTATTCAGCCTATTGCGTCCACCATTGTTAAAACCTTGTTGAGGTTTTTGTTGATCCTTCCAGGAGAAATTTGGATGATTTCTCCATGATGGGTTATAGGTATTTCCATATGGTTCACCCAGATAATTAACCTCTGCCATGGCAGGGTTCTCAGGATCATAAGCTTCTTCAGAAGCTACCTCTCTAGTACTGTTGGATGCATGTTGCAATCCATTCAGATTTTGAGAGATCATGTTGACCTGTTGAGTCAACATTTTGTTCTGAGCCAATATGGCATTCAGAGCATCAATTTCAAGAACTCCTTTCTTCTGAGGTATCCCATTATTCACAGAATTCCTCTCAGAGGTGTACATGAACTGGTTGTTTGCAACCATGTCAATGAGTTCTTGAGCCTCTTCAGGCGTTTTCTTCAGGTGGATAGATCCACCTGCAGAATGATCCAGTGACATTTTCGAAAATTCAGAGAGACCATAATAGAATATATCTAATAGGGTCCATTCTGAAAACATGTCAGATGGACATCTCTTGGTCAGCTGCTTGTATCTTTCCCAAGCTTCATAGAGGGATTCACCATCTTTTTGTTTGAAAGTTTGAACATCCACTCTCAGCTTGCTCAGCTTTTGAGGAGGAAAGAATTTATCTAAGAAGGCAGTGACCAGCTTATCCCAGGAGTCCAGGCTATCCTTAGGTTGTGAATCCAACCATATTCTAGCTCTGTCTCTTACAGCAAAAGGGAAAAGCATGAGCCTGTAGACTTCAGGATTAACTCCATTCGTCTTTACAGTATCACAGACTTGCAAGAATTCAGTTAAAAACTGATAAGGATCTTCAGATGGAAGTCCATAAAACTTGCAGTTTTGTTGCATTAAAGCAACTAGTTGAGGCTTAAGCTCAAAGTTATTGGCTCCAATGGCAGGAATGGAGATGCTTCTTCCATCAAACTTGGATGTTGGCTTTGTGACGTCACCAAGCATTCTCCTTGCATTATTATTATTATTATTTTCGGCCATCTTCTTCTCTTGTTCGAAAATTTCTGAAAGGTTGCTTCTGGATTGTTGTAATTTAGCTTCTCTTAATTTTCTCTTCAGAGTCCTTTCAGGTTCTGGATCAACTTCAACAAGAGTGCCTTTATCCTTGTTCCTGCTCATAAGAGAGAGAAGAAAACAAGAAAAGAAAAAGGAATCTAGTATAGAGATTCCCTTATGTTAGTGGAAGAAGAAAGGGGTAGAAGAAGAGTGGAAAAGAAACACAACTGTGAGGATGGCAGAGATGTGAGATGAGATGTTAGGATATGAATGAAGAGGGGGTGAAGAGAAGTATTAGTAATTAAATAATTAAATAGAATAAGAGAAGAGAAAGAAATTTTCGAAAGTAATTTTGAAAAAGAGGTTAGTAATTTTCGAAAATTAAAGATAAGATGAGATTAAAATTAAAATTTAAAACAAAAAGAATTTTTGAAAAAGAGAGGGAGAATTTTCGAAAATTAGAGAGGGAAGAGTAGTTAGGTGGTTTTGAAAAAGATAAGAAACAAACAAAAAGTTGGTTAGTTGATTGAAAAAGATTTTGAAATCAAATTTTGAAAAAGATAAGAAGATAAGAAGTTAGATAAGATATTTTGAAATCAAATTTTGAAAAAGATAAGATAAAAGATAAAAAGATATATTTGAAAAAGATATTTTGAAAAAGATTTAATTTTAAAATTGACTTAACTAACAAGAAACTACAAGATAAGATTCTAGAACTTAAAGATTGAACCTTTCTTAACAAGAAAGTAACAAACTTCAAATTTTTGAACCAATCACATTAATTGTTAGCTAATTTTTCGAAAATTGGATAAAAAGATAAGAAAAAGATTTTGAAAATATTTTGAAAAATATTTTTGAAATTTTCGAAAATGCTAAAAAAAATGAAAAAGATATGATTTTTGAAAAAGATTTTGAAAAGATAAGATTTTTAAAATTGAAATTTTGACTTGACTTGTAAGAAACAACTAATTTTTAAAAATTTTTGACCAAGTCAACCCAAAATTTCGAAATTTTGGAGGAAAATAAGGAAAAGATATTTTTGATTTTTAAATATTGAATGAAAAACACAAAAATGACCCAAAACATGAAAATTTTGGATCAAGACACAAGATGCATGCAAGAATGCTATGAATGTCAAGATGAACACCAAGAACACTATGAAGATCATGATGAACATCAAGAACATAATTTTGAAAAATTTTGATGCAAAGAAAACATGCAAGACACCAAACTTAGAAATTTTTAATGCTTGGAAAATATGAATGCAAAAATGCACATGAAAAACAACAAACAACACAAAACAAGAAATCATCAAGATCAAACAAGAAGACTTATCAAGAACAACTTGAAGATCATGAAGAACACTATGAATGCATGAATTTTCGAAAACAATGCAAGAAAAATTTTAAAAGCATGCAATTGACACCAAACTTAAAAATTAACACAAAACTCAAACAAGAAACACAAAATATTTTTGATTTTTATGATTTTCTAATTTTTTTGTATTTTTATAAATTTTTTTTCGAAAAACATTTTTGGAAAAAAAACGAAAAATAAAAGAAAAATTTTTGAAAAAGATTTTTGAAAAGAAAATTACCTAATCTGAGCAACAAGATGAACCGTCAGTTGTCCATACTCGAACAATCCCCGGCAACGGCGCCAAAAACTTGGTGGACGAAATTGTGATCACTTGTATGTATTTATAAAAGATGTATACTCTGAGGACATTGTTTATTTTCTTCACAATCTCGTTCAACTAACCAGCAAGTGTACTGGGTCGTCCAAGTAATAACCTTACGTGGGTAAGGGTCGAATCCACAGAGATTGTTGGTATGAAGCAAGCTATGGTCACCTTGCAAATCTCAGTCAGGTAGAAAAAAGAGGAATTGTAATTATAATAAATAAAAAGGAATAATAAAAGGGATAGAAGACTTATGCAGATTCATTGGTAGGAATTTCAGATAAGCGGATGGAGATGCTGTAGAGCTCTTGGACGCCTGCTCTCCTACTCCTTCTACTCAATCCTTCTTACTCCTTTCCATGGAAAGCTTTGTATAGGGGTTCACCATCAACTGTGGCTACTTTCATTCCTCACGGGGAAATAACCTGTGCGGCTGTCACTCGCACAGCTAACCAGTCTGGAGGCATCACCCGTGGCTGATGGCTACATCCCATCCTCGCAGTGAAAACTATGCAACGCACTCTGTCACAGT
This sequence comes from Arachis hypogaea, assembly GCF_003086295.3. Taxonomy (NCBI): domain Eukaryota; kingdom Viridiplantae; phylum Streptophyta; class Magnoliopsida; order Fabales; family Fabaceae; genus Arachis; species Arachis hypogaea. Next base: position 53,927,842 of record NC_092045.1, read on the forward strand.
ACGGCTAATCACCGGTTGGTTCCCGCTCCTACTGGAATAGAATCCCTCTTTTGCGTCTGTCACTAACGCCCAGCAGGTTAAAGTTTGAAGCACGTCACGGTCATTCATGATCGGAATCCTACTCGGAACACCACAGACAAGGTTGGACTTTCCGGACTCCCAGGATCCTACTCGGAACACCATAGACAAGGTTGGACTTTCCGGATCCAGATGAATGCCGCCAACTATCTAACTTATACCACGAAGATTCTGTTGGGGAATCTAAGAGATACGCATTCAAGCTCTGTTGCATGTAGAACGGACATGGTTGTCAATCACTCGCGTTCATAAGTGAGAATGATAATGAGGGTAATCTGACTCATAACATTCATCATGTTCTTGGGTACGAATGAATATCTTGGAATAAGAATAAGAGAGATTTGAATAAAAGATAATAGAATTTCATTAATACTTGAGGTACAGCAGAGCTCCACACCCTTAATCTATGGTGTGCAGAAACTCCACCGTTGAAAATACATAAGCAAAGAGTTCAGGCATGGCCGAATGGCCAGCCCTCTCTAACGTGATCACAGGATCAAAATACAATCCAGGATGTCTAATACAATAGATAAATGTCCTATATATACTAGACTAGCTACTAGGGTTTACATGAGTAAGTAATTGATGCATAAATCCACTTCCGGGGCCCACTTGGTGTGTGCTTGGGCTGAGCTTGATGAATTCACGTGCTAAGGCATATCTTGGCGTCAAACTTCAGGTTATGACGTGTTTTGGGCGTTCAACTCCGGATCATGACGTTTTTCTGGCGTTTAACTCCAGACAGCAGCATGAACTTGGCGTTCAACACCAAGTTACGTCGTCATTCTTCGAATAAAGCATGGACTATTATATATTGCTGGAAAGCTCTGGATGTCTACTTTCCAACGCCGTTGAGAGCGCGCCAATTGGAGTTCTGTAGCTCCAGAAAATCCATTCCGAGTGCAGGGAGGTCAGATTCCAACAGCATCAGCAGTCCTTTTGTTAGCCTTCTTCAGAGTTTTGCTCAAATCCCTCAATTTCAGTCAGAATTTACCTGAAATCACAGAAAAACACACAAACTCATAGTAAAGTCCAGAAATGTGAATTTAACATAAAAACTAATGAAAACATCCCTAAAAGTAGCTCAAACTTACTAAAAACTATATGAAAACAATGCCAAAAAGCGTATAAATTATCCGCTCATCAGTAGACATCCTGATCCACCTCTTTATCATGTACTGTGTCAGTAATTTGTAAGAACTGTGCCAGAAACTCAGTAGGCTCTTCCTGTGGAAGACCGGAATACTGGCAATTTTGCTGCACTATGATAATGAGTTGAGGATTTAGCTCAAAGCTGCTTGCTTTGATGGGAGGTGTACAGATGCTACTCCCATATGCAGCTGTAATGGGGTTAGCATATGACCCCAAAGTCCTTCTGGACTGATCAATCCCACTTAGGTCCATAATGGATAAAGGGAAATGATATGGATTGCAAGTAGATAAAAATATATTTATATTTTTTTTGAATTAAACGAAAAAAATAAAATAAAATAAAACAAAAGGAAGATAAAATAAAAATTCGAAAATTAAAAGAAAATAAGATCAAAGCAAATTGAGAACTGAATCAATTAGTTAATTAAAAAGATTTTGAGATTAGCAATTAAAAAGATATGATTGAAAAATTTTATGAAAAAGATTTGATTTATGAAATGAGGAAAGAGAAAAACAACAGAATGACACCAAACTTAAAATTTTTAGAAAATCAAACACTAATTTTCGAAAATTTTGAGGGAAAAACACAAAGAGGACACCAAACTTAGAATATGAAACTAGACTCAACTAAAAGACTCTAAACCAACAAAAATAAAACAGTCCTAATCTAAGCAACAAGATAAGCCGTCAGTTGTCCAAACTCGAACAATTCCCGGCAACGGCGCCAAAAACTTGGTGCACGAAATTGCAGTCACACTTTTGCAATTCCGCACAACTAACCAGCAAGTGCACTGGGTCGTCCAAGTAATACCTTACGTGAGTAAGGGTCGATCCCACGGAGATTGTCGGCTTGAAGCAAGCTATGGTTATCTTGTAAATCTTAGTCAGGATATCAGAAATTATCAGGATTAATTGTGAAAAGTAAAAGAACATGAAATAAGTACTTGTTTTGCAGTGATAGAGAATAGGTTGAGGTTTTGGAGATGCTCCATCTTCTGAATCTCTGCTTTCCTACTGTCTTCTTCTTCAAGCACGCAAGGCTCCTTCCATGGAAAGCTGTATGCAAGGGTTTCACCGTTGTCAGTGGCTACCTCCCATCCTCTCAGTGGAAATCTTCAACGCACCCTGTCACGGCACGGCTATCCATCTGTCCGTTCTCAATCAGGCCGGAATAGAATCCAGTGATTCTTTTGCGTCTGTCACTAACGCCCCGCCCTCAGGAGTTTGAAGCTCGTCACAGTCATTCAATCATTGAATCCTACTCAAAATACCACAGACAAGGTTTAGACCTTCCGGATTCTCTTGAATGCCGCCATCAGTTCTAGCTTATACCACGAAGATTCTGATTAAAGAATCCAAGAGATATCTACTTAATCTAAGGTAGAACGGAGGTGGTTGTCAGGCACACGTTCATAGTTGAGAATGATGATAAGTGTCACGGATCATCACATTCATCCGGGTTAAGAACAAGTGATATCTTAGAATGGAAGCAAGCATGATTGAATGAAAAACAGTAGTAATTGCATTAATCCATCAAGACACAGCAGAGCTCCTCACCCCCAACCATGGGGTTTAGAGACTCATGTCGTGGAAGGTACCCAAAGAAACGTGTAAAGTGTCATGAGGTACAGATACAATGTCAAAAGATCCTATTAATAGTGAACTAGTAACCTAGGGTATACAGAGATGAGTAAATGACATAAAAATCCACTTTCGGACCCACTTGGTGTGTGCTTGGGCTGAGCATTGAAGCTTTCATGTGTAAAGACTTTTTCTGGAGTTAAACGCCAGCTTTCATGCCAGTTTGAGCGTTTAACTCCAATTTTTATGCCAGTTCCAGCGTTAAACGCTGGAAATTCTGAGGCTGATTTGCAACGCCGGTTTGGGCCATCAAATCTCGAGCAAAGTATGGACTATTATACATTTCTGGAAAGCCCAGAATGTCTACTTTCCAATGCCGTTAAGAGCGCGCCAATTGGGCTTCTGTAACTCCAGAAAATCCACTTCGAGTGCAGGGAGGTCAGAATCCAACAGCATCTGCAGTCCTTTTCAGTCTCTGAATCAGATTTTTGCTCAGGACCCTCAATTTCAGCCAGAAAATACCTGAAATCACAGAAAAACACACAAACTCATAGTAAAGTCCAGAAAAGTGAATTTTAACTAAAAACTAATAAAAATATACTAAAAACTAACTAGATCATACTAAAAACATACTAAAAACAATGCCAAAAAGCGTATAAATTATCCGCTCATCAGTGATCTTGACCCAAGAGTGTAGTGTAGTATTTCAAAGAGGCATTCCACCAAAACTCAAAGATCCAGGGAGCTTCATCATATCATGCACCATAGGCAACATGACATTGGAAAGAGCTCTCTGCGATTTAGGTGTCAGCATCAACTTGATGCCTCTCTCAATGTTGAAAAAGCTTGCAATAGAGGAAGTTAAAACTACCAGAATGTCACTTCAAATGGCTGATAGATCACTCAAGATACCTAATGGAGTTGTAGAGAACTTATTGGTGAAGGTTAGAGAATTCATCTTCCCTACCGATTTTGTCATTTTAGACATGGAAGAAGAGGGACACAACTCAATTATTTTACGGTGACCTTTCTTAGCCACAGCAAGAGCCATCATTGATGTAGAGAAAGGTGAAATGGTTCTCAGGGTGCACAATGAGCAAATGATCATCAATGTCTTTAAAGCAATGCAATACCCCTCTGAGAAAGAAAAACATATGAGAGTGGAAATGATAGAAGACTTGGTGGAAGAAGTGCTTGGAACAAACGGTCAGGAGGAACAAGAAGAAGAAATTGAAGCAGATCAAGATGTCTTTGAAGAAAAAGTGAATGAAATCTCTTTTGAAGGCAAGACAGAGGAGGTGCTAAAGCAAGAATTAAAGCCCCTCCCTCCTCATCTCAAGTATGCGTTGCTCCAGCAACCTTCCAAAAGTGTATGCTCTCCATATTCTCTGACATGGCAGAAAAATTCTTAGAGGTCTTTATGGATGATTTTTCTGTCTTTGGTAACTCTTTTGATACTTGTCTGCACCATCTAACCCTTGTCTTGAAAAGATGCCAAGAAACAAATTTAGTTTTAAATTGGGAAAAATGTCATTTCATGGTACCATAAGGTATTGTTCTTGGGCATAAGGTTTCAAACAGGGGTATAGAAGTTGACAAAGTTAAGATAGAGATCATAGAAAAGCTTTCTATACCAGTCAATGTGAAAGTATTGAGAAGTTTTCTTGGTTATGCTGGATTTTACAAAAGATTCATCAAAGATTTTTCTAAAATAGCTAAACCACTAAGCAACTTGCTAGTGGCTGACAATCCTTTTATCTTTTATGATAATTGCAAGAATGCTTTTGAAACCTTGGAAAATAAACTCACTACAGCACCAATCATCACACCTCCAGAATGGGGACTTCCTTTTGAACTCATGTGTGATGCAAGTGATGTTGCAATTGGTGCTGTATTAGGACAAAAGAAGGATAAGTTGCATCATGTTATATACTATGCAAGTAAAGTTTTAAATGAGGCACAAAAAAATTACACCACCATAGAAAAAGAACTCTTGGCAATTGTATATGCATTTAATAAATTTAGACAATACTTGATTGGTTCAAAATTGTAGTATATAGTGATCATGCTGCTCTCAACTATCTCATGTCTAAACAGGATGCCAAGCCAATACTTATCAGGTGTGTTCTGTTGCTATAAGAATTTGACATTGAAGTGAGAGATAGGAAAGGAAATGAGAACCAAGTTGCAGACCATTTGTCAAGACTACCACAAGAGATCAACCAAGATACACCACAACTAGTGAATGAGAAGTTCCCAGATGAACATCTTCTTCAAGTCCAACAAGCACCTTGGTTTGCTGATATTGCAAACTACAAGGTGGGAAGAAGGATTCCCTAAGGGTTCACCAAGCAACAAGTGAAAAAGTTGCTCAATGAAGCCAAGAAATTCTTGTGGGATGAGCCCTTTTTGTTCAAGAGATGTCCAGATGGAATGATCAGAAGGTGTGTTCCTGAAAATGAAATGAGAAGCATATTGTGGCATTGTCATAGATAAGCTTATCGTGGATACTTTGGGCTGGAAAGAATAGCTGCTAAAGTGCTTCAAAGTGGTTTTTATTGGCCATCCATATTCAAAGATGCCAGACAATTTGTGCACCAATGCAATGAATGCCAAAGAGCATGAGACCTAACAAGGAGGAATGAAATGCCTCAGAACTTTATTTTGGAAGTGGAACTATTTGATCTCTAGGGCATAGACTTCATGGGACCGTTTCTCCCATCATATTTCTTCAAATACATATTGGTAGCAGTGGAATATGTCTCCAAATGGGTAGTGGCCATAGCAACAACTACATGTGATGTACCAGTTGTTCTTCAATTTCTTAAAAGACACATCTTTACAAGATATGGAGTGCCTAAAGGCCTTATTAGTGATGGTGGCAGCCACTTTTGTAACAGACAAATGGAAAAGCTGTTCCACAAATATGGGATAATTCACAAAGTGGCCACACGATACCACCCTCAAACTAATGGCCAGGCTAAATTGGCAAACAGGGAGCTAAAGAGAATCCTAGAAAAAATGGTTGAGGTCACAAGAAAAGACTGGGCAAGAAAATTGATGATGCTCTATGGTCATATAGAACTGCATTCAAAACCCCAATTGGGAAGTCACTCTTTTAGCTAATCTATGGCAAATCCTGTCACTTACCTATGGTGCTCGAGCACAAAGCTTGATGGGCCACTAAGCTCCTCAATCTTGACTCTCAAGCAGCAGGAGAGAAAAGGCTATTGCAACTCAATGAGTTGGATAAGTTCCGATTGGAAGCCTATGAGAATGCTAAGATATACAAGGAGAGAGCTAAAAGATGGCATGCCAAGAAAATCTCAAGAAGAGAATTTGAACAAGTCAACAAGTGCTATTGTATAACTCCAAGCTCAAGTTTTTTCCAAGCAAACTTAAGTCCAAGTGGACTGAACCCTATTTGGTGACCAAGGTTTTCCCAAATGGATACCTTGAACTTCTGAATGAAGCTACAAAGGACACATTCACAGTAAATGGTCAAAGGACAAAGCATTACTTGGGAGGGCCTTGGAACAAGGAGGAGAGCATTCATGAATTGAGTTAAACAAGAATGAAGGACGTCAAGCTAATGACGGTAAAGAAGCTCTTGTTGGGAGGCAATCCAACCACAGGTACTTTCTTGTCCTAGTTGTTTCAATAAAAAGTCAAAGATTTTCTTGTATTTCAAAGAGTTAAGTTTGGTGTTGCACAGTAGGATGAGTATAAAAAGGGTGAATGTGTGATTTTAAGTTTGGTGTTCCACCTTAGACCTCATGAAATACACAATAACCCTCCAAAGAGCATCATGAGTTAGAAACTCCAAAACAATCAGGGAAATTTCCTGACAGTTGCTCAACTTTTAGTTATAGCTAGCTTACTTAATAAAAGCACAAGGTTTCATGTGTGTAATTAATTCATTGCATAATAGACAGTGGCAAAGAACTAAGTTTGGTGTTCACACACTAAAGTCAGTTCAAAAGCCTATAACCATTCATGCATGCTAACCATCTTTCAAGTGCTTAGAGGACGAGCAACTTCCATTATCATTGTAGAAGGTCGTTCAATTTCTTGGAGGAAGCTACACATCATCATCCAAGGAGAAAAAAAGAGATATAGAGAATAATGATAAAGGGAAAGCTAGAAGACACTACCAAGAAGGTTGTATTGTTACTTAATCCCTGCTGATTTGGAAACTCTTAATTGGAAGTATAAGTGTACCCCTGCTGTGTCATACTGCTGTGTAAGTCATTCACATACTTTTGATTGCCAGTGTCATTTAAGTGTTCTAGTCTGAGTGCCTGCTTCATTTTCATCTGCTTAAATATATGTCTTGTTCCCCTTTGCATGAATAAAAGAAACTGATTGTGAAACAGAAAGAGTAATAGTCCAATTTGATTAGAAATAAAATAAGGTTCTGTGGTAGTATATGTTTGATTGTTTAGCAAGTTCACTAATAAAGATGAAGGGTAGAATGTCCCTTTTTAGCATGAACTTAGCTGTTGTCTGTGAAACCTTAGTGAATAAATCTCCTTGAAAGAAAGAAAGAACAAAAAAGAACAAAAGAAATAAAGAATAAACTATACACCAATAGCTCAACCCTAAAGACACATGCCTGTGGTGTTTTTGTACTAGGATTTGCTTGGATAATTAGGTTCTAAGGAGTATTTTAACACTTGGTAACTTGGGTTAACTAACTCGGGATTATCAACCGAAAGTCCACTATCAAGAGCAACCTAGTTACAAGCCATTTAGTGACCCAAAAAGGTGTTGGGCATCAATGTCTCTAGAATTAAATTGTGAGCCAGGTGTCTGTGGTGTGTATGTGCTGAAGAGAGGCTTGAGTTAGTAGGTCTGAGGGGTGCTTCATCACCCAACAGCTTGAGTCAACTGGATCGGGAGTGTTGACTGAAAACTTACTTAAAAAGCTACCTCAATACAAAACACTTAGCTGCAAATAAAGTATAAGTTTCTCAGCAAAAGAAAAACAAAAATCAAACATCGAGGATTAGTGAATAACAAGGTTTCATAACAGCACCATAGTTAGGACTTAAAGGGACATCTCAAACCTGGAAACCAATAAAAGTAGAGCTTTGATAAGCGGATATTTTATAAACGTTTTTGTGGTATTTTCATGAAGTTTTTAGTATGCCTTAGTTACTTTTTAGTATATTTTTATTAGTTTTTATGCAAAAATAATATTTCTGGACTTTACTATGAGTTTGTGTGTTTTTCTATAATTTCAGGTATTTTCTGGCTGAAATTGAGGGATCTGAGCAAAAATCTTATTCAGAGGCTGAAAAAGGACTGCAGATGCTGTTGGATTCTGACCCTCCTGCACGCGAAATGAATTTTCTGCAGCTACAGAAGCCCAATTGGAGTGCTAGGAATTGCGTTGGAAAGTAGACATCTTGGGCTTTCCAGCAATGTATAATAGTTCATACTTTGCTCGAGATTTGATAGCGCAAACTGGCGTTTAAATGTTAGCTTTTTACCCTTTTCTGGCGTTAAACGCCAGAAATGGCATAAAAGTTGGAGTTGAACGCCCAAACTGGCACCAAAGCTGGCGTTTAATGCCAAGAATAGCCTATGCACGTGAAAGCTTCAATGCTCAGCCCAAACACACACCAAGTGAGCCCCAGAAGTGGACTTCTGCACTATCTATCTTAGTTTACTCATTTTCTGTAAACCTAGGTTACTAGTTAGTATAAAAACCACTTTTAGAGATTCATTTTGTACCTCATGACATTTTACATCTGAATTTGTATCTTCTACGGCATGAGTCTCTAAACCCCATGGTTGGGGGTGAGGAGCTCTGCTGTGTCTCGATGGATTAATGCAATTTTTTCTGTTTTCTATTCAATCACGCTTGTTTCTATTCTAAGATATTCATTCGCACAACAAGATGAATGTGATGATCCGTGACACTCATCACCATTCTCAACTTATGAACGCGTGCCTAACAACCACTTCCATTTTACCTTAGATTGAGTGTGTATCTGTTGGGTTCCTGGTTCACGAGTTTGATTGCCTCTCCTGACAACAAAGCGTTCAAATCTGTGAAACCAGAGTCTTCATGGATCTGGGAAGGGGTGATTATGACGAGCTTCAAACTCACAAATGTTAGGCACAGTGACAGTGTGCAAAAGGATCAATGGATCCTATTCCAGCACGAGTGAGAACCGACAGATGATTAGCCCCACGGAACCCGTAGTTGGACCATTTTCACTGAGAGGACGGATGGTAGCCATTGACAATGGTGATCCACCAACATATAACTTGCCATGGAAGGAGCCTTGCGTGCATGAAGAAGACAACAGTAGGAAAGAAGAGATTTAGAAGACAGAGCATCTCCAAAACCTCAACCTGTTCTCCATTACTACATAACAAGTATTATTCATTTCATGTTCTTTTACTTCTTACAAACAAAACTCTTTTCATTATTAATCTCCTGACTAAGGTTTACAAGATAACCATAGATTGTTTCAAGCCGACAATCTCCATGGGATCGACCCTTACTCACGTAAGGTATTACTTGGACGATCCAGTGCACTTGCTGGTTAGTGGCACCGTTATTGTGAAAAGTGTGAATCACAATTCCGTGCACCATGTTTTTGGCGTCGTTGCTGGGGATTGTTTGAGTTTAGACAACTGACAGTTAATCTTGTTACTTAGATTAGAAAAAAAGTTTGTCTTTTTGATTTAGAGTCTTTAATTTTTCCTTGAGTTTAGTTTCATGTTTTAAGTTTGGTGTCAATTGCATGCTCTTTTTGTTCTTCATATTTTTGAGAATTGTGTCTCTTGTGTGATCTTTAGTTTTTCTTATTTTGTGTCTTTCCTTGTTTTTCTTGTGCATTTTCAAATTATAAGTGTCCCAAGTATAAAAATTTTTAAGTTTGGTGTCCTTTGTGTTTTTCTTTTCCTAAAAATTTCCAAAACTTGTTCTTGGTGTTCATCTTAATCTTCAAAGTGTTCCTGGTGTTCATCTTGACATTCAAAGCTTTCTTGTTTGTTTTCTTTGTTTTAATCTAAAAATTCTAAGTTTGATGTCATTTTATTCTTTTTCTCTTTCCTCATTCAATTCAAAAATAAAAAAAATATATATCTTTTCCTTTAATTCCTCATAAAATTTCGAATCCCTTAGGTTGACTTGGTCAAATTTTTCTAAAATCATATATTTTTCAAAACTTCCTAACCGCTTTCTCTCTCTTCATTTTTTGAAAATCCTCACCCAAAATCTTTTATTTATTTTATTTTATCTTCTTTTATTTTTGGTTTTCAAAAGAAAATATATATATATGTTTAAATAATAAATATAATACTTCTATCTCCAATCCACGTCATCTCCCTTTCTCCATTATGGACTTAAGTGGAAATGAACAGTCCAGAAGGACTCTGGGGTCATATGATAACCCCACTACTGCTTTATATGAGAGTAGTATCTGTATAATGTAACATCCCGCATTTTTGAAAATCTAAATATAAATAAATTGTGATTTTATCTTGTTAAGTTTAAATTTTGTAATTTTAGAAATTATTTTGTTAGAACTAATTAAATAGATTTGGAGATAGTTTTATTTTGAATCAATTAATATTTTAAAGTAATTTTATTATAATAAAATATTTTGTATAATTTTAGTAATTAAAAAATAAGAAAGAATTGTACAATTAATTTAAGTAACTTTTATTCTGAAAAAGTTACGATTTATTCTATTAATATTTGGAGTTTATGTTAATTAATATTCTTATGTAATTTTTATAATTGTTATTTCATATGCTTTGGAGATAAAATTAGTAATGGAAGAATTATATAATTTAATTTAAATAATTTCTATTATGAATAAATTATGGTTTATTTTATTAGTTTGAGCTTTTAGAGATTAATTTATTAGAAATGATTAAATAGAATTTTATAAATACTTAAAGTTTAAGTAATTTTATTATAATTAGATATTTTGTAAATAGAAATTAAAGTTTCGGTGATAGAAAAATAATAAAAAGTTATATCATTTAATTTGAATAATTAGTATTGAGTTTAACCGTATTTTATAAAATGTGATTAGTATGCTTATTTTATAATTTAAATTAAAAATAATTGTTTGAGCTCATTGATATGTTGATAAATAAAATTTTATGCGTTTTGAAAGTAATTTTTATGAAGTAATTTTTATGGGGTATGTCTAAAACGAGCACAACAATTATGTGCTTATTAGATGTGCACATTTATATAGACCATTAGATTTGATTAGATAAAAATCAAAGGCTAATAAGAAAGAAGAGCATTAATGGACTCTAATAAATACAGAATAGCCTAGTACATAAATAAATGCTTTAAATGACAATACTTTAATACACAATACTTTAAATAGTAATAGAATCTTTTATTTTTAAATAATTAAATATAAAATATATAAATACAAAAAATATGAGTATTTTTTATTCAATAAGATTAATTATTATGCAAGAAATTTTTACGATATTAAAAAATTATATTAAAAAAAATTTTAAACAGTAACATAAAAATATAAAATAATTAAAATTTTATTTTATATTACTTGATAAATAATTAGATTTTTATATTCAAAATTTATTAACTAATTAATTTTATTAAAAAATTATTATATAATATAATTTTTTATCAAAATATTTTAAAAATATAATTTATTTAAAATATTATATATAATACATGAAAATATTAATTTTTTTATTTTTTTCAATTTTAAAAAAAATAATATAATTGTAAAAATCAAACATGCATATCATATTACATATTTATTTATATTAGTAAAATCTAAACTAATCAAATTTACGTAATTAAAAATATAAAACATATAAATACAAGAAAAAATAAAAGTATTTTGGAAATATTATGATAGTTGTACACTAATATATATAATAAATTTTACTCTATTCTTTTTATTTTAACATGTAAATTATTTTTATGACATGTCACTTTTTAATTAGTTCTTATGTTAACTATGATTAAATTATTTTGTAATTAAAAAAATATTTAAAAAGATAAATGTATAATTTGATAAAATACTAAAAATTAAATCTTTGATCTCTGCAATCTCGTTGTTTCTCTATCTGATTGCTCTTCTGTGTTGATTTCAATTTGTAGTGGATCTACGATTAGTTGAAGAGAGTGTATTTGGTCGTGCTGCTATTTTGTAGTTGTCTTTTACTCTTTAGTTCACATAATTTCGTGTCACATATAAATTCTTATATTAGGATGCATTAATCTATGATTTAGGATCGTGATAATTATTACATATATTAAAGTAATGCTTGAATTAGATATGCATTTGATCTATCCGTCTATTAGAATTTAAATTAGATCAAAGCCGTTCTTTGGAATGGCTATGGATCATTGGATCGTGCATAAGATCCGTTGCATTAGATATTCAAAAGATACTTGCATCTTTACTCTCCATCCTGCTTCGAGTTACAATGTGCCTTCAACACGCTTTGAGTGATGAAGGAACAGTGGAAGGGAAAAAATATACCTCATTCGATAAAGAAGGTATTTTTCAATGAAATGATGGAACGAATTTAAGTAATAATGATTTGGTAAAAAAATATAAATTTACTTTTTAATATTTACAAAAATTATAAAATTATTTATCTTAAGAAAATATTTAATTATAAAATGATCCTACTTTAGTTAAGATGTTAGTTCTTATTGAATTAAATTAACTCAAATTAAAATTAAACATCTAATTAAAATGTGTCACGTCTTAGAAGCTAATAATTTACATGTTATTTTAGAGAGGATTGTGTAAAATTCACCTATATATATAAATTTAGTCGAGTTAGAGAATAAAAAATTTAACTAAAACAATAAAAAAATACTTGAAAATAATAAAAATAAAAAATGATCTTATTATAAATATATAATTTTAAATATTATATATATGAAACTTTAAATGTTAATTTTAATAAATAAAAAATATTTATTTTTTTATATTTATATGTTTTATATTTTTAATTACGTAAGTTTGATTAGTTTATGTCTTACTAATATAAGTAAATATATAATGTGATAGGCATGTATTTAGAATTATATTATTTTTATTCCGTAAAAAAATAGACAAAAGTACACCCGAATTTTCACACGGTGGACAGATGTACTCTTTAATTTTTTAATGAGTCATTTGCACACACGAATATAAAATTTCGTTGTCAATTCTATCCTTCCGTGGCTTGAGTAATTTTTTCGGGTGTGGTGGAGGCCAGGTGACACGGTATTATGTGATGCGGCCAATTTGGTGTGACATAGTGGAAAATAGAATTATTACATTATAAAATTTAATGAAATAAATATAAGAAAAGGGCACAATGGAACCATTGTTCATCCTCTTTCTTCTTCAATTTCTGTCTGCATGGACTTGACGTAGTGGTACTTGAGTCTACTATAGAGTGGAACCTGGAAGATTTTTCTTCGTTGAGGTATGTGAATTCGGATTTTGCTTATGAATAAAAGGAATTAGGCTCCACATGAGGAACAAAGATCTTTGGTGCTTCATTCCTTCCTCTTTGCATAAACCTTTGACCAGTAGGTGATGACCGCTTACACGATGCTCTTCTGTTCTTCTGACTGTTCTTAAATTGTTAGGTGGGCACTTGATTCTGTGACCTTCTTGCTGAAAACCATTAGGAGGTGGAACTTCTACTTCACTTTACTGCTGGGTCGTGTTTCAGTTGACGTTTGAAATTTTGGGTTGTGACATTTGATTACAACTTTGGTTGTTTTTTTTTCCATCCAGTGTTAGGGTTCAAAGAAATTGAAAAAGAAAGAGGATGAACAGTGGTTCTATTATTATGCCTCTTTCTTATAAATATTTCAACAAATTTTTTAATGGAATATTTTTATTTTTCACTGTGTCATCCCAAATTAGCCACATCACACAATACCGTGCCACTTGACCTCCATCACTGCCATAAAAATTACTCAGACTACAGAAGGGTAGAATCGACAACAGAATTTTATATTCGTGTATACAAATGACTCATCAAAAAATTGAGAAGTACATCTATCCACCGTGTGAAAATTCGGGTGTACTTTTGTCTATTTTTTCTTATTCCGTTTTTTCTAAAAAAATTGAAAAAAAATAAAAAGATTAATATTTTCATGTATTATATATAATATTTTCAATAAATTATATTTTTGAAATATTTTGATGGAAAAATTGTTTTATATAATAATATCTTTAACAAAATTAGTTAATTAATAAATTTTGAATATAATAATCTAATTATTTATCAAATAATATAAAATAAAATTTTAATTATTTTATATTTTTATGTTATAGTTTAAAATTTTATTTTAATATGATTTTTTAAAATCATAAAAAATTTTTGCATAATAATTAATCTTATTGAATAAAGAATACTCATATTTTTGTATTTGTATGTTTTATATTTAATTAATTAAGAATAAAAAATTCTGTTACTATTTAAAGTATTGTGTATTAAAGTATTGTCATTTAAAACATTTATTTATGTATTAGGATATTCTGTATTTATTAAAGTCCATCAATGATCTTCTTTTATATTAGCCTTTGATTTTCATCTAGTTAAATCTAATGGTCTATATAAATGTGGTGCATCCAATAAGCACATAATTATTGTGCTCATTTTAGACATACCCCACTACGGAACATAAAAAATTGATATTATTGAAAGATAAAATTAAAATTTATTTTAAACTTAAAAATAAAATTTATTTAACTTAAACGCTAAAGGAGTTTGTTTTTATTTCCAACCTTTTTGTCCTAATTAAAGGCTTAGGATTCGGTGGTCCCATAATGTTTGGACCATTAAATGGTCCCATAACAAAACATGTTTTTTAAGAATTTTTAATAATTGCTAAATAGTCTTTTTTTAAATTTAATTATAAATTAACCCTATATATTTTATTTAATTATAAAAATACTTTTTTATTTTATAAATAATTATTTTAACCAAAATCTATCATCTTTATTAAAAATCAAGAACAAAAACAATAACGAATTAGATCTTTCATTGATCCTAATAAATTTTTTGGCCATTCCAATCGATTAAAATATTAAATTTGATCTGTCACGTTCGTGAGGAGTCATAAAATCGTGTTTCGTTGAAAACTAATCGATTGGACTATCAAACCAATCGATTGAATTCTAACTCAATCGATTGAATTTCAGTTTATCACTAAACAATCGATTGTAAATTGCTGGGAAGCATGATTTTGCATAAATCAATCGATTGGTCATAGTAACCAATTGATTGAACAATGAATTAAGTGTGGAATTTATGTAATTCAATCGATTGTTTAGGATTTTCAATCGATTGATTTCTTCAAAACAATCGATTGGTCTCACTATTCAATCGATTTGTTATGGCTAAAAATCGATTGAACTTTACATGTGACTTCTAATTCAATCGATTGGTTTAAAACTTCAATCGATTGTGGAGACTTTCCCCTCAAGGTAACACCGTAATACCTAATTTCTTCACCTCCTTTACTTTAATAATGTTTTCTTTAAATCACTGCTTTTTTCTTCCTACCTACCTTGCTTGCTGTGATTTCGTTCATTTGTTGTAGGAAAATGATTTCAATCTGTTTGTCTGTTCACATTCGTTGTGTTCTTGAGAATGTATACTATAGTTATAGTGACTCAACCCTATCAATTTTCATTTTTTAATTATCCTAAACTATTTATTGATTGGTTACACCCTCTGTTTTTTCGTCGGTGTTGGGCTGCATTGGCGCTTCAAGTTTGATTGGTGCTCAATGAGTACCCGAAACTAAAGCTAACCCAAAGAAAAAAACTGCTTGAGATATGACAATTCCAATGACGTTTTTCCAATTTATATTGGCAATGATCGTACAGACGAGGATGCTTTCAACATTAAAATAAATAATCAAATTTATTAATATTTAATTAATTACACTACTTGTGTTACATATCTAACTGACTACCATAACCATCATCAGGTTTTGCGCAACAAATATCAAGGGATTGGAAATCTTGTTTCTAGAGTTCCAAAAGACACATAAACTTCATACACCTTGAAAGATCCAGCAGAGACAAATACCAACAAATAATTATTATCTTATAAATATAATATTTTCTTTTGTATTATGGTGAATCTGAACATCCTTGCCCAACCAATATATTCAAATTGAGCAATTTTTGCCGCGTCTAGCAGAATGAAAAAGATCGATTACACCAACAAGTGCATAGAGAGATTTATTCCATGAGTAGTATACTTAACTTATTGTAGATTACCTATTGAAGGAATATAAAAATTTCAAACCAATTGATTGAATGTGCAAAGTTCAATCGTTTTTTAGCCATAACCAATCGATTGAATAGTGAGACCAATCGATTGTTTTGAAGAAATCAATCGATTGAAAATCCTAAACAATCAATTTAATTACATAAATTCCACATTTAATTCATTGTTCAATCGATTGGTTACTATGACCAATCGATTGATTTATGCAAAACCATGCTTTCCAGCAATTTACAATCGATTGTTTAGTGATAAATTGAAATCCAATCGATTGGTTTTCAACGAAACACAATTTCATGACTTCTTACGAACGTGACAGATCAAATTTAATATTTTAATCGATTGGAATGACCAAAAAATTTATTAGAATTAATGGAAGATCTAATTCGTTATTGATTGTTAATAAAGATGATAGATTTTGGTTAAAATAATTATTTATAAAATAAAAAATCGTTTTTATAATTAAATAAAATATATGAAATTAATTTGTAATTAAATTTAAAAAAGGACTATTTAACAATTATTAAAAAACCCTTAAAAAACATATTTTGTTATGGGACCATTTAATGGTCCAAACGTTTTGGGACCACCGAATCCTGAGCCCTAATTAAATACATAACGTTTTAAAATCGTGTCAATTTAGTCCCATTGTGAATTCTGTTAATAGATTCTTAACAACAGAACAACATTGAGACAATTTTAAAATGTTAAGGATTTAAATAAGACAATTTAAATATTAGAAACAACTTTAAGACTTACTCCAAACATTAGGAATAAAAATAATACTTTATACTCTCTCAATAAAATATTAAGATTATTTTTTATTAATAAATAATAATATATTAATTGAATAATTGAGAAATTCTATCATGGTGATGGAAATAAAGTATTAAGATTATTTTTTATTAATAAATAACAATATATTAATTGAATAATTGAGAAATTCTATCATGGTGATGGAAATTGTCAGCATGGGATGATGTCTTGTCGTGTCATACTAAGCAAGCGACGTGTGTATGGTCAGGGTGCTGGTGAAACGCAAATGGAAACGTGTCCCATTTCGTGTGTGAGTTTCATTATGACTAAAGTTCTCGCAAAGAAGTGGTTAAGGTTGGTGGGATAATGAAATATCCCATTTTTTATATGGCCGTGATGAGTTATGTTAGTTTGAAAAGGAATATGGGCGTGGGCTATGCTGATCCACGCAGTTGAAGATTTCAATGGTAGTAAGAGGCGAGGAGGACAAGGAATCACTGGATACTACAAAGGAGGGGTGGATGAACTTTCCAAACGTGGGAAGCAATGAGGAGAACCTGGAACCACCATGGATTACGGAGGAGGATTACGGAGGAGGTAGATTGCGTGCCAGCTCAACAGAATTCAATACAACATAAAACCAAAGAGAGTAGTAGCAAACCTCGACAGTGACACGACGTCCGGCGGCAAGAGGTGGACATCAGAGCTCGAGATGGACAAGGAGAGGGAACAGTGTTGTCGGAGATGCGAAGTAGAGTTTCAATAGGAAATGAAGAGAGAGAGAGAGAGAAGTCTGGCTTTTGAATAGCGTCGTAGCGGAGAGGTTATGGCAGAAACAAATTGGCAAGGGATGCATCGATGGCACAAGATGGAACCTTCAGGAAGAATCTCATCCTTCATCAGCGGCCACGGAGTAAATGATAGTTTTGAACGGATTAACAGAACTTCAGCGGAGTTTGCACAGAACTGGAAAAGGATTAAGTTGTATGTAGGCAAATAAAGCCAACATTCGAGCTTGGATCAGCAGTAATGGAGGAAAGGCGGGCTACTGGAGCTGATTTCGAAGGGTAAAGGCTATAGTTAGGTTCCGGGTTGGGTGGGTGCTAGGTAATCCATCTGTTTGTAGTGTTCTGAGCACTTTATTGGCCATAAACAGTCCAAAAAAAATGTATTGCTAACGTTGCACTCCTAAACAGAGAATGGAAACCAACCAAATTTAAACGCAAAAACATTACCCTCTTACATTGGAAACAGGTTCTCTCCTCTCCGGTTGGAAGAACACGTGAAAAAATAATGTGTGATTTTTTATTTTTAATTCTTTAAATGTGATTAAAATTAAATAAAAAAATAATAAAAGATTAAATTAAATATTGAACAACATCTAATTCTTTTTTCGTGGAAGAGAATTCACTCTCCAACCAGTATCCATGTGTCGCACTATAAACCATGACACGACTAAAAAGCATCCCATGCTAGCTTTCTAGGCCAGCACCATAGAAGCTTTCTATAGTATTGAAAGATATAGTATCGAAAGATTTTTAAGTGTAATGTATCAATAATTTTTAACCGTTGATCTTAATTATATATATTATATATATTTTTTATAATTAAGATTAACAGTTAAAAATTACTAAAATATCGATATGACGGTATACTTAAAAGTTTTCTATAGTATTTTTAAATTTATTCTAAAAAAACAAAATAAAAATAAAATTTGACATACCCGTATGCTATGTTCAACCTGATTAATCGTATTTGAAAAAGTATTTTGTTTTTTAATTATTAGGTAGTTAGATAAAAAAAAACATGTGTCAGACTAAATTAAATGAACGTTGATTTTAAAATGTGTCCCACATATTAACAAAGTAACTCTATAAAGTATTTATATTTTAAATAAATTTAGATTGATTAAGTGGTCAGTTTATTTATTTGTTTAAATAAATATTAGGAATAAGTACGATTTTGGTTTTTAACGTAGAGGCCGAAAATTTATTTCATCTCCAACATTTCTTTCGCTACAAAATGATTCCTAAGATTTCAGTTTGTTTTAAAATCGTTCTTTTTACTAATTTTATTTTTTTATTATCAAATTACCCCTCATTAAAAAATTATAAAATAAAATAAATATAAAATAAATATAAAATAAATAAAAAAGAGAAAAGAAACGGTACAGAGAAGCGGGGTGGGGAGAGAAAGAAAGGGGGTGGGGCGCGAGAAGGGGAGAGGAAGGAGGGGAAGAGAAGGGAGACGCCATACCGCCGCACCGCCACTGCACCCCCCGGCCGCCTCTTCTTCTTCTTCTTCTTCTCCTCCCCAGAGCAACTGCGACCCTCTCCCCTCCTTCTCTCCTTCCCTGTCTCAGACTCCTCGAACCAGAGCTCACCGCCGGCGAGCCTCCCCTGTTTCACCACCACCAGCGAGCCTCCCTACTTCCCCTCCCTCAATCCCTGTCACAGAAGGAATCAGAGCTGGACTTCCCACTTCTCCCATTCTTCATTCCCCCACCTCTCTGGAAAATTCCCCTAGCTGTTCACAAAGCCTTCCCTGAACCCTACGTGGCTACAGTCAGAAAGTCTGTCTTTGTCAAAGTCCCGTTTATC
This sequence comes from Arachis hypogaea, assembly GCF_003086295.3. NCBI lineage: Eukaryota > Viridiplantae > Streptophyta > Magnoliopsida > Fabales > Fabaceae > Arachis > Arachis hypogaea. The sequence goes on from NC_092045.1 coordinate 53,947,287, forward strand.
TCTAATATCTAAAGAGAAAAAGAGACCTAAGATCTACTTAATGCGGCTAAGAACCTATCTTTTTATCGAAAAGGATTCAAACTCAGCCCTTGACCTTGTTTTTGCCCTGTCTGCTGTGCACCTTTGAAATGGGGTGGCATTTCGCTCCCCTGTCTCCGGACCCTACGGACCTAATGCAGTAACTATGCTACCTTGAATGAATGGGGCTGCCCCTATCTCTATCTTTTGCATTCCCCTAACACGGCTGAGACAAAGCCAAATCGGACAGTTGCGTCAGAGAATCGTGCATCTTTCGTTGAATTTGCTTTTGCAGTCTTGACTGAAACAAAGAAGTAAGAAGGCAAGTCATCGATCTTCAAATGAAATGCCCCTTTGCTTCCTTCAAGGATGGAAGAGATCAATCGAATGTGAGAACTCATCATCAAGAATAGGCTTTTCAAACACCTTTGACCTTATGTCTCTCTCTCTAAATCCCTATCATCCTTATGTTAAGGACAACAGTGGGGGATGAAGCCTCCATGTGAAGAGGAAGTGGAGGGGGCAGTCAAGGAAGGACACTCAATGTCCCGATACATTAGTGAAACTGCTTGGCCGAGCCGAGTGCGAATTTCATTCCTCCAGAAGTTCAATTACAACAAAAGAAAGAGGAATTTCTTGTATTCGACAGACTAACCCCCTAATAATATAACTACTTTCCCTGGCTTTACTAGCTTTCTCTTTTCTTTAAAGAAGCAGTAAGGTCTTTATAAGGAGTTAGAATGACTTCTTTACGGCTCTAAGATGCCTTACTTGAGGCTCAGTTCGCAACTAAAGGATCTGATTCCATTTCCCCTGTCAGACTTCCTATTATATACACTAGACCTTGAAGCTAACCTTGTTGACTAGTTGCATTGAATCCCGGGCTTTTGCCCCACCCAGGCTTATTGGATTTATTAGGAGTTACGGTAGTTCGAAGTTCCAATTGTGAAGGGGTTTTTGAAGTTCTTCCCCTGGGATTAGGAAGAGATTCTTAGAGATATGGGCTACCTCCTATTGGTAGTTATTAGTTACGGCTTTCGTAACACAATAGACTTACTTCTTTCCGACTTCGGATTGGATTCAATAGTCAGTTCCCAGATCAAGTAGAAAATTCAATTCCTCCGGATCTTAGCGCTAACTTAATAATCCGACTATGTACACTAGCTCCGGCTTATCTGTCTACAGGAAGGGCTGGTATTCCAATAAGCTTACTTGCTGCTTGCGTAACCTATTTCTAGCTCTCAGGCCCCCGTACTCAGCCACGTACTCGTCAATTTCTAAAGAATTTATGATATTTCTTACGCAAACCTGCGCAAGTGATATTCTATCTTCTGAACTATCTCTTTGCCATGGTTTTAGATTACGATAAAAAAAAATGAATAAAATGGTTCAACACCAATGTTTCTAATTCATCTTTATTTCGTTGTAATTCGTCAGGAGCGGGAGGAATTACATTCTCCCCCGTATAGGAGGCCTCGCTGGTAAGCGTGGAATTGGATGGTGTTGGATGGTTCACGCTGGACGCCGAACCAGCCCCTATCCTAGGATGGACGCCCAGCCCGAGTTGCCTCCAGACGAACCCAGGATGGAGGTCCAGCCTGAGTTGGCCCCATAATGCGCCCCAGCCCCTTCGGGAGCCATCATGTTTAGAACCGTTCCCTGCGGATTGGAGTCGAAATAGGAAGTAAACCCCCACCCCTTCTATCAGCAGAAGTCACAGCAGCAATTTGGTGCGACATAGACTCCGTCATGGAAGTATCCTTCACTACTTGGACAGCTGAATGCTTAGTGGGATCCAGCTTATTTGAGATAGGAGCAGGCACCAATGGATCACTCATAACTTGCATATCGGGTTGTTGAATGGAATCAATGCCACTCTCTCCCACTTGGCACACTTCTATAATGGACAATCTGCATGGGGACGACTCTCTGCTGGACTGAGGATTTTGACTACTACTCCCCACATGATCCTTGGTCAATACTCGTGGGGACCTCGGAGTATTTGGCTTGTCTCGATTAGCATTTAGAGGTTGTGGTGGGTTCGCCTGTACATCAACCCTATCAATAGCATCGCCGACATTATTTAGAACATTGAAACAAGACCCGTTACCTGGTTGACGTCTAACAGCAGTTACAGGCCCAGTGTTCTGCCTAGGGCCAGTACGACGAGGCCTTCGGCCAACATCCAAGGGCCGTAGGGTGAGGTTGCAGAGCGCGCTAGGCGTGCATTGAGTTCAATTCCTTGTTTATTGCGTAGCTGAATGGGACTAGTGTAGTGCGGGCTTGAGCTTCGGCTCGCTTGTAAGGAAAATATCCTATATTATCGCTTGACTTGTGATAGCCTAGTGCGTAGTGCGAGTTCCAGTGCCCTTTTTTTTGCCCTCTCCTTCTACTCGAGTCGCTTTTCGCCCCTCAATCCCATATCTACTACTTAGTCAAGCCCTTAACTACTTCTATATCTTAGAACAACCCTGCTCTCTGATCGACGTTTTATAATCTTCATATCTATGGAAAGAGGAAGCTAGGAGAGGATTCTAAACAATTCTATCGAGCCGAACAACAAAAAGAGAAAGATAGAATACCTTTCTTAGCTAGCCTAGCGTGCTATAAACCTACAGGGAACAAGAGCCAGATCGAAGACATTCCTTTCATTCTTTTATACCCCTCTCTTCTTAGTTGCTCCTCTTTCTAGGGATCTAATGGTCTACGACCACCTTCTTGTGACTATGTTGAAGAATTCTTTCCCCCCTTGAGTTCTAGAGTAAAAGGGTCCAAGCCATAGGAAAATATCCAGTTTATCTCGCAACATATCTAGTTTATCCTGAAGCAGCATTTCTCGAAGTAGCATTCCCAAAAGTAGAGGATGAAACCCTTGCTTGTTTATCCCGACGAGGGTTTATGAATCACTCAAACGAGCCTTTCTAGCCGCATCTGAATCGGCATCCCTATCCATATGTTTATGCGCAGGGGCATCCAAATCCGAATCTGTAGAATCTATTGGGGAATCCCCATCCGCACCCGAATTGGCTAAATCTAGTATAGTGGGTCTTGTTCCGATGCGGGAAAAAATCTTTTGAAAAGGCATCTCGGTGAAAGAGGACTGGGAACCATAAGGCGAGCGCCAAAACGCTAGCACAAACAGCTCCCCCCAAAAAAAGAGAGACTTGCACGGATGATAAGGGGGTGTGGGGACAACCAGGCCACCACTTTTACCAGATATAGGTCCGGACGACCCAAGAGCCCGCCACTAGAACCCAACCCTTAAGAGGCTAAGGTCCAAGGGGCTACCGCAGGAAGTCAGCTTCACCTGTAACCTTAAGGAATAGAGAAAGTTAGCTGGAATTCCTTTTCTTTACTTTGCTTGCTATTCATTCCTAAATCCCTTTCACCCAACACTAGCTAACTCGATGGGACGTCAACAACGTTCAAATGCAAGACCTGGATAGTTTGTAAGTGTTAATCAGACATTACTAAGGAATTAACAATAGGTGGTTCTCGACAACGGGCAGTAACAGACTAGGTTTGTTACACGCACGTGTTGCCATGTCCACGACACGAAAAGCTACTCCAAACCTAAAGACATCTGGGTCGATAGATTTGGAAAACCATGTGTCAGTGTACAGAGGGGCTTCAAAGAAATCACCTAGAGAAATAGCCTGGTATAAAGAAGTGAATACCATTTTAGATAAGACAGATACTGTCGCATCCACCCTTGCATGATAGAGTACTCATTGAACTCTGCCATACCAAGATAGGCAAAAACCTCAATGGGAGGAACCTTGAGCTCTTTTGGAGCAAAATGTTCAAGAAGGGCTTGAACCAAAGTGCCCACACATTGAGAAGGTATCGGTCTACCTAAAACGATAGACAAGGAAGTCTCCAATGAGAAACACTTAGTGTAGAACATTAGGAGCATAACCAACAGCCGTCTACCACGCTTTCCATGCGTGGGACAACCAATTGGTCGCGAAGCAGCCTTGAAGCCAAATCCACCAATTCTCAATAAGGTAGATAACCGAACTGACTTCGGCATGGATATAACATAGCTATACCATCCTATTGGAGATTTGACATCAGCAGCTTTACGCATTGACACAGCAGACAGATCAACTGTCAAATTGTCAACACAAAAGCACTTAGCAAATTCACAAGCGCCTACGGGCGACCGTATGCCTTTAGCCGCAGACACCTTAACCCCCAACCTCTGCACCAAGGTTTCATACCTTGAAGTGACCTTCGGGTCGGCAATGACTACGTCATCACCGAGCACGGCGTATTTCTTAAATACCTTGCCTGGATACTCCTGTTCTGCCGCTACCCACACCACTAAGTGGTGAGATAGAGCAAAGAGTGGCCAGGAAGATTGGTACCCGAGAGGTTGACCAGCAATAAAGCTGACCAATGTTCTCTTCTTGACAAAGGCTACCTATAAGATATTTGTAGCAAGTGCAGAATTAACCGCACTTGAAGCAAAAGACCTTCCAAATAGGACCTGCGTCAGCTCGAACAGCAGAAGTAAAGGCCAGCGATCAGTCGCCGCCTTTAAATCTACTGAACAGATGACACCAGTCGAACCCTCTAGTCGACCAAGAGGAGAAAGTTGATCATAAGTGCCGTCCATCGGAATTCTCCGAAGACATGTGGCCAACCAATCGTGGAAAGGGGCCAAGAGGCGTTGATTGATGTAGTTTCCTACAGCAAATAGCCTCCTCTTCCCGTCTCCCGTACAAGCAGCACACAGGCGACCAGTATTGGAAGGTATCTTCATCTGCGATGTAGTTGGTAGATACGGTCCAATACGGGCCTCAAACCATTCTAGCGACGCGTTGAAAATTCTTGTTGATTGCGTCGTGTCGAATGGATAAAGTGTGTAGGGTGGCCAGAGACAACCTTGAGAAAACTGCTCGCCTCTTGCGTGAACAAAGTTCATCAAGTCCGCAAAAGCAGCCAATTCTAAAAAGAAACAAGGTAGGAGTGAACGACAAGATCTAAATCTCCGAAGAGGTTTACCTTTCTCATCGCCACTCTTTCTCAAGAGATCTCTGTACCATGCCCAGCTAGGCACACTTTTCCATGTGGGTTCAAACACTAATCCTTGGTTAAGAGGAATAGTGTTCAAGCCAGGGATGTACCTCGTTAGTAAATTTTTAAAGTAAGGTTTCATTTCAGAAATAACTTCTTTAATAGATTCTAACGGGGCAGGAGTAACAATCAAGTCAAACAGGGACTTGTCAACCTTCTTGGCTAAAGGTATTAACCTTGAAACCGTGAAGAAAGACATGTACAATTGAATGACAAGATGGTTACCCTCACGGATCTTACGTCTATGAAAAGACGGTATAATCCGCGGCAACCCTGACCTTGAAAGGGATACAGCAGGGGATAGGTCCACTGGGATAGAATCCTGAACGACAAAGCGCTGAAGACAGACTCTTGACTGCTTTAAATACAAAGCAAGAAAGAGCCAGCCTGAGCGCTTCCCTAATCTCCTACAGGCCGCCCAGAACAGATGTGCAGCTATACACTGCTCCCCAAGCTCATGACTTTTTTTGTTGGCTATTTTGATCTAGTTTAGATAGGGAAAAGAGACTCCGCTCAGCAGGTAAGTTAGTTTAGTACTAGCGCATTAGAAAGATAGGCCTCTCGGGAGAGTTTCAGAGAAGCTGAGATTAAAGCAAAACTCTACACTTAGTTGAATCAGCCTGGGAGAAATATAGAAACATAAGTCCCATTTTCAAAATATCAATGAATGTGCATAAGAGCAGTTATTCACCTAATTGCTTCTTGTGTGCCACGTATTCTTTCTTCGATGCCATCTTGGTCTATTCCACTATTGTGATCAGACTCTAGAGCATCGGAGTCATTCTTCCGTCCCAGGAGATTCTCGAACAGTAACAGCTAAACGGATGCCCTATATTTCGCTATTTCCTCCTCTCTCCTTGGCCTTTTCTCATCCTTATCGTACGGGACTAGAGCAAGCAGGCTAAGCCGCATCTTCTGCTTTCTGTCGGCAGCATTTGTCTTTCAAAAACCTGTTCTTGCTGTTCTTTCATCAGCAAATGTGGCAAACTACTGGTGGTCTTTTCTTCAACTAGAAGATCTCTACTCAAGTCTTTAGAAAGCAAGAGTCCAGCTGTTGGAGTAAAGGCATGCCTTTTGTTAAGGTAGCGAGTGACTTTTAGGTGAGATGGTTCAATAGTCCTTAGATTTAGATAAAGTAAGGGCGCCCGATTGGAGCTCATTGGTTCAGCAGGAAGAGGAGGAAAGGATAATTTACTACGAGAGTGCAGGGATTTGCTCCTCAATAGATATCGGGGTACAGAAAGAGTACATTGACACATATTGCTTGGTCGCTTGAAGAATGGCTTTCTACGATGTTAGTGAGAGCAGAGTCCAAAGGAAAACCCATTAAGCCATTATTATTATAGTATGATAATGAATTCATTGGTGGCAAAGCTCTAAGCCTGCAGACGGATATCGGTCGGGACCCGAGGATACCAACCGATGATGAGCATGATGATGACATGCAACGTCATATCCGTCCAAACAGACTGAACATCGAAAGAGCTCATCGTTGAGCTAGACCGGAAAGATAAACGCCGAGCTAAGGGCGAAATAGCCCGAGACTGTAAGGGGCGCTGAGAATGAGGTACGGATCTCTGTCGATTTAGACGACCGTGGACCCCTAAATAGGCCGGCATTCAAAGCATGAGAAAGCCTTAGTTAAGCAAGGTAGGAGTAGGAGGGACTCATTCTTTCTGTTAGGAAAGAAAGGTAAAGGTGTGGAATGGAAGACTTTCTTATTCCCACTGAAGGTGCAATGAAGACCAATCCGCAAGCTACTCTCTTTTCTTAGCAGCTCTCTTCTTCCTCAGAGCCTAGTCTGCCTAAGAGCATATTCTTCTTTACTTGCGCCCAAGAAAGAGGATAAGCTCTCTCTGTCCCCCTTCCATCTTCAAAGTGGAGTCCCTTCACGGCACACTAGCTATAACTTCCTTGAATTTGGATCCCCTTCTTTTGCATCCTTGGGATCTCTGCTAAGCTAAGTGAACTCTTTCGGGGTCAAGATCTCTTTGAGGTCTTAGCGATCCTATAGCTTCCCTGCAATCACTTAAGCAATAAAAATTCGATAACTTCTCTACTGGCACTTGAATATGATTTTTGTTCTATGGAAAGGTCAATCGCCTCCTAGAGTTAAGTAACTTTCCTCGCATCATTTGGTGGGCCAAAAAAGCCATCACAGCTTATACCTTTAAAGGCTCAAGGCTGGGGTTGGGTTAAGGTTGGAATCAGGTTCAGGTCAGGCCCTCGCTTATGGGTAAGCCGTAGTTGTCCCTCTAAATACGGAAACCTATAAAGTTTTAGTGTTGAGCCCTGTGCTTTCATTTCTAGTAGGCCATTTTCCTCGGAAAGAAAAAGGCTTAATTAAGCCCTCTAGTCGAGCTACTTCATTCCTCTAGTTCTTACCGTCGAGGTATACTGTCTTATAATATAATATAAATAGTCTGAAATTGCCTATCGGCTCAGTTAGTTACACCAACCATTTGTCTACGACAAACTTTGCCTTGAAGCTAAGGCATCTTTTCAGCGCATTATTCGGTTAACCCTTATTTTTGTAGTAATATTTCCTTAACTTAAGGCTATGAGCACTTCCACCTAAAGGCTTTCATTAGCTACCAACCTTAAGGTAGCTTTGCTCTCCTCTATCGCTCAACCGTTGCGCATTTTACATCATTAAGCAGTTCATCCCCCCACACCCGAAATCTGACCTGGCTGAAGCAGCAGCTATCGTAGGACTGGACTGTGACTTAGGTCCCTTAATCATATGAGCTACATCGAAAGTGGAAGGGGATCCCACCTACTACTAATATAGGTAGGCGTATAAGAAAAGCCCTTGAGCTCTTGTCGGAAGAGCAAATGACTAGCACAACTGACCCGACCCCTTAGCCTCTTAGGGTGAATAAAATACCTTCATTCTTGAATGGCATTCAGCTTCAATGTCGGCGAAGACGCTCTTTGCATTGAATAGGTTGTTCTGAGCCTTTTTTTTTCGGCTCTAGAAAGTCAACTAGCCTATTAATATAATACATAATACAGAAAAAACTTTGCCTTGAAAGATTTGCTTTTAGGTAAGCATGCCTAGCTTGATGGGAAAGAGATTCGTACTGTTTGTGCTTACTTGCCCATTTGCTTATTTTATTAACAAACACAGCCAGGTTCGCTTACCCCTTTTTTGCCTACCAATGATAGAGGAAGGCTTACCTCGGACCAGAACCCCCTATGATTGCTTCCACTTGAAGAGACTGACTTGCACCCATAAGTACTATACTTTGATAAAGGAATGGGGAGGCGGAGATATTTTGGAATCGTAATCGTAAAAAGAAAAAAAAACCAGCTACTTCTACTTGAAAGCACCTATTAAAGAAGAGGGACTCGATTAAAGGACTCATACAAGACTTAGTCCAGACTTTATTCGTTCGTATGCTTCTAAGGCTCGAACTCGTCACTAAGTACGAGAGCTCTAATGTCATGTCAAACTTGAAAGCGGATGCGAGAAAGATGTCAAAAATCTGCTTAGGATCAGGACTTTATCTTCTTGCCCTGCTTGCCATCAGTCTGAAAGCCTGATTCACAGCTCTCTAAATCATTCCGAAATAAGTTTAGGGTAGGGGTCTAGCTCAGCTCTAAGCCTAGGATAGGACCACCTTGTCAAGGAACCAACTTCTTTCTATTCGAGTATAATGAGAACGGAGTCTCAGTAAGCCGGGCAAAAGCCCACCCTCTAGTCCTAAAGTCAAGGCTTTTCCCAGATTCATCTCATTTTTTTCTCAGTAAAACCGCCCTAAGCAGACCAAGCTTCCTTAGTGTACTGAGCCTACCTATTCAAGAGACCCGGAGACTAGCCGCTATACTAAATACTAATCCCAGAGCCCGATATCCATCTTCAGTTTCTCAGCTTCGAAGGTGAATGTTCATATAAATTAGAGATGCCTAAGGTACAGTAGCATGACTCAAGGAGCCTATTCTTTCACAGCTTCTATTCCAAGGAGGTTCCAGTTCGCCATTCCTATTATTTATAGGCTTCCAGTCTCCTCAGAAGTCCGCTCTTCCATCTTCGCAGAATTCACCTGGCTCTCTTACTCACCTTCGCGTCTAGGGCATGATGTCTTTATTTAATTCAATTGGTCAATCGTCTTGTTATTCTCAATCAATTCTTCCAGGCCTCTCTACGGGATTGGAAGAAGGAGTTTTCACCCAAATGAGTTAGACTTCCTCCGAACCGTGTCATTCTTGAAGTATGGCACAACACTCTGTCGAAAACACGAGGCGGGAGTGCGTCGAAGCATGAATTGACCTAGCGACGTGAACCTCGGGTGAGGTGCACTAGCCCTTCCCCAAAACAAAAAAAAATGCCGCTATCATGCGTGAAGCGAAGCTTGATAGGAGCCCGAGAGAATAGAGCAAACTCGATGTCACAAAACCAGGGATAGATCGCTCAAGGGAGCAACTCCAGATAGATGCATGATTCTTTCTCCTGCCCTTCACTTAGAAAGAAAAGTCCATTTTTCAGCACGCACTAATTCCTACGTTTTGTCGGTCGAATAGCCTTCTTGTGTGACCTTCCATGGGGTGGCAAGCTTTAGAGAATAGGGGCGAGGTCCCCATACTACAGAAGGCCATAAGCAGTGGCTTGACGGAGATGGTTCGAATCAAGCGAAACCAAAGGCATTCGTTGGAACCCGAGATGCTAAGGACAGTTCCCCATTATTGGGACTTTTGGGATATGGAAAAGCACTTTCTGTTTGTGCCCCTTTTGACGACCAAGTCACAATGGAAACAAACAATGTATCTATCTGGGGCAGCTGTGGTGACGAACGCGATATGAGGACATGCTGGAGGGCCGTTGCGAGATCAACGCCTGGGATGGGAGGAACTAAATAGGGAGAAAAAGGAAAGGAGTAGTTCCTGCTTGGGAACGTCGTATGGCTCGCACGAGAGTCCCTGATGCGGGCCGGCACTGTTTGAGAAAATCAAAGCAGACCATGGGGCCTTCGTTAGGTAGGGCCCGAGCTATAGACAAAGAAGGGCTTTGATAGATAGAATAAGGCACTCAGACATAAAAAAGAGGGCTACTTCACTATAAATGGTAACATATGAATTGAGACTAATGCGACGGGTGTTAATTACCAAAAACGACTCGACCACTAACTCAATCCCGCGGGACATTTCTAACACAAGGCCGAAGATGGATGCGAAGAATATTTGCAACCACTCTCGAACCATCACATGGATTCCAACCCAACTGCCCATGATATAGTAAGAACGGAATGGAAGGGGCAAAAAAATGAACGATTCTATACGCAGACGTGAAAGCTCTATTGATAGAAGCATTCATTCTAGCCTATATCTTTATTTTGAGAGGAACGATTCCCTCGTCTGAGAACCGCCATTCACACACTATTCCTCCCCACTAAAAAGAGCGATTGATAATCTCGATAACCTAAACAAAAATGTAGAAGTGAGCGTACCCCAAAGCTATCCTCTCTTCCCCTTTTTTAGCCAACTCCTTTTTTTCACCTTGAATTGGTCAAAGCCAATAATCTGATAAATAGAAGGCAGAGAGATCAGAAAGATATGCGGACAACTTGACTATAGTATAGGTCGGATGTTTTCGTCAGCAGTAAGCAGCAGATCTCCCCTCATTGATTTTGGGAAAGCAGGTGGCCGCCTGTGAATTCTTTCAAGGCAAGGGGCGGCCTGATTCGACATTGTTGTTTACTCTGATCCGGTCGAGGTGGTTTTTGTTTACCAGCGCGTAGGCGGTCTAAGTTCCTATGACCGAGTCTTTCTGGCCCCTGTGAACATCTTTTCTTAATGTATTAAAGAGGGCCTCTCTAACCGGTGAAAAGTGGTGGGTGTCCACTAACGGCCATTCCTGGCTCGGCTCCGATAACGCAATTCCGGAAGGAGTCAGTAGTTGGGCACTAGATCCCTTCGGACCTGGAGAACGTGTGATGCTGGGTTGGGGTTTGGTGAACCAACAGGTCGCTCCTCTAGTTGAAGTATCGGGCCCCTTTTTCTTTCGTTGCCTAGGTTACACCTTCGGAATACCCCAGAAGGGAATTTCTATCTAAATCCCTCAATCTTCACTTTACGCGACGCCGACTCTCCTTTCGTCATAAGGCGTGGAATTAGACCAAGGGAAATCTCCATAGGAAGTAGTCCCTCAGATTTCGCACGTAGGAGATCGATACCCCCAAGGCTATGAGGAAAGATGTAGATCAATCGCCTCAGATAGACAACTACATAGAGGGTCTCTACAAGTCTATATATTCTTTTTTATTTCGTTCCCCCACTAATGAGGTCTGCAAGTTTCACATCTAAGTAATACCCGATCCGATAGTTTACGATATATATTTTACAACAACATTCTAAGCTAAGAAAGGAGATTTTTAGATATCCGTAGTTGTCCGGTCGTACCCAAACAGTAAGATTCCAGAGGGAAATGCACCTAAGATCAAATATTTTGAGCCGGCTTCCATGGAAAATTCAGACTTTCTTTTTGATGCTGCCATCACATAAAAACATAAACTTTGAGGCTCAATAGCTAAATACATGGCAATTGAATCATGAGCCGAGATCATAAAGAGCATATTGCGAGTAGGAAGTGGAATTAATACAATGAATTCAGAAGCATCAAACCTCTCTTGTTCGGAAGAATCGAAACACATCGAAATGGTACCAGCCGTACTTAATAATTGAAGGATTTGGCAGAAATATGTAAAATTATCCCTCCTAAAAAGATTATTCCGGAATAAATGGGCAATAGTTAGGAGAGGTGCGCCAGCGGCGAGCAGAAGCAAGGTTATTAGATACCTCAGGAAAGCCCGGCCAGAACCACACGTGCAAGTTTCCCTGCATGTGGCTCGTCCGTGATAACTTATTCAGATTTGCGCGAACTAGCGGACCGATCACTAAGTGGGGATGCTCCCTCCAGCATGAGCGAACCTTTTCGAAACTGGTTAGGAATGGGCGTCACTATCCCAGCCAGGTTCTATTGATCATGTCTCCTTTCCCCCTTGTCTTGGGGCATCTTTCTTTGGCTTTACGAGATAAAGCCCACCATCAAAGTCTTTCTCTTCTCGTCCTGGATCATATTCCGGTGCGTCCACAGAAGAGGAAATAGCAATGCATCTTGCTCAGCAGGCGTAGCTTGGAGTGGGAGTGTAGCGTGGGTAAGGTAAGGAAAGTGGCCGCCAGAGAGAAAGCCAAACCGGCCTCTTAAGCGTAGCTAATATGCGCCGGAGAAAGCCAGGTGCCGGAGGTAAGCTCTATTCTATTCGGCCTGGAGCATAGATTCCCCATAACGAATAGGCTAGCTCTATCTCTCGCCTATCCTGCGCTCGAGAAGGTCCCCCAGTTCCTCGGCAACACCTCGAGGTGCATTTAGTTGTCTTACATGAGACTTAGGATATTCCTCACTCCATGGCATGGCGCCTTTCGCTTATCCATTCCACCCGTCCAGACGCGGCGCCCTTTTTCATTATCATCTACCGCCCTTTCTTTCCTCCCGGCTATTCATGCATGAAGATCGTCGTATGTATGCTCGACTTCGGTTGCCAGTGCGTGTAGGTAGGAGTATATTATGGCAGGATCAGTCACCCTCCTCCGAGAAGAATTGTGCTATGCCCCTTGATCCCTATAGAGCGAAAGAGCTGCCTAGTGATCCCTAGGTTGCAGCACACCCGGTCATTAACTCCTCGCGCCGCTGCCGCCGTTTCTAGGACCGACCAACGCCTCACCTGCACAGGTACCTACGTAGTGTCGGTCGCACATTCAACATAGCGTTCGGACTCATGTGCCTTCCAAAACCTGGGGTATTCGAGCCAGCCGCGTACGATTAGCCAGCCTTGCGGCTGCAAAAGGATTAGACGTCCTCCCATGCTACGGTTCCCTGCGGTCTGAACCCGGTGCCGCATTAGGTTAGGGAGCTGGGCTTTTTTCGCTCCTCTCACATTCGTTCGAGCTGCTTCGCTCCTCCGCATCCCAAAGCGCGCTGCCCTTCTAGGTGCATAACACTAAGTAATCCAAGCCAACCCACATTACTGACTAACGGTGGATAATCATATTTCTTAGAGGTACTAAATACAACTCCATGAATGAGCAAGATGGAGGTTGCATTAATGATAAAGATCTCTGGGGAAACCGCTAAAAAAAGATTGAACATGTGGGAGGCGAACGAATTCTGTTTTCATTTTCCCCGTATGGAGCGCTGAGTTACTTACGAAAGTTGTACCGAGGGGGTGTGCAACGTCCTTCCCCATATTCTAAATAAAGAAAGCCCTTTCCCACGTTGCCTGCCAACTGGTACTTTCGGGTCATCAGCCCCCTCCCCAAACAGGCTACACCCGCGGAGCGGAAGAGTGCTCATCCGGAATAATCCATTGGGGCACCCTCCCTTTTAATTCGGAATAGGTAGCCGAATACCACCCTTGTAGCTGCAGCTCCTCCCGTTGGGCATAAAGCCTTTCTAGGAGCAGCTCCCTTGACTAAGAAGGGGGCGGTACGAGGATTATCGAGAGCTCTCGCTCCTTTCCCCATCCAATCGCCTGTGGGGTCAAGGCCTGCCATTTGGCGGATAATATCCACCTTCCTTGACCTCAATAGGTCTTCGGCCTGATATCGGGCTAGCTCTATCTCAGGGGCCGATGGAGTGGTATTGTGATCCAAAAGGCGATGCTGTATGGATCCAACACAATCCCCTCCTATCACTTCATCCGGCAGATATGGATAGGGGACCACCCCTTGGGGTGGATTAGTCGGACCAGCTTCCTAACCCTTGTTCTATTGGTTTGGCGGTTGCTACCAAGACGATTTCTTTATGCCCATCAAAGGACCTCGAGATGCTAATCCACGAAAAACGATACGAGAAATTCGAAAGAACTCATATACGGAACGAGGGCAACCCGTGGAAATACATCGGTTTCTAACTCGTGCAAAGGAACTATTTCTTGGCAACTTGGACAACTTATAACGAAGTTTGTCCCACATATCACTAGGAAGATCCGAATCTTTACAAAAGGCTTTATAAAGCTTTCGTCTCAATTCATATTTAGTCGTGAGCAATCTACATTTGTGATCTCGTATATTTCGCTTCTCCGACACGAATCTCTTACTCAGAATCTCCTTCATCTTTTTACAAAAAGCCCACTTATTATTATCCAATTCATTAGAAGCTGCTCATCTGGTCCTTACTTTCCCCTACCTTCCATAGGCATGTTCGGGGAGTAGCCTGATTGATAAAGTATACACTTGTGTAGGCCACTTTAATCCTGTTGATCATTCGAGGGCGGCGCGGGGCGAAAGATGGTTTTGATAGCCTCGGGACCATTTTTATGGAGCTCGATCCCAAGGTTTTCCAAGAAAGCTATTTATTTCTTGTCCCTTTCGGCCACTGACTCTTCGATGATCGCGCGCTCATCTAGTTCGGCCCGACGAGCTTTAATAGCAGAAAGAGGCAGCAAAAAAAAGAGTTAGATGCAGTGCACTAACTCTTTCTTCCGGGATTGGGGCCCCTTCCTCCCCAGAAACCACCCAGTCTACGATCTCATGCATGATGCCAAAGATTCTGCGGAACCAGGGCGTCAGCATGGCATCGATCTCAGGGTGAAACTGTCTACAGATAGCATTAATTATTTAGAGAATGAGTGCGCTTAGCATCACTTTTTTTATAAAGGATCCTGTTGACCTGGGCGTAGGCCTCCCATGGGTCTTATGGTGGCTGCGCCAATTCGGGGCCCGCCCATGATATATTGGGCTCTCAGACAAAATCCTCCTATGGGATCTCGTCTGTTGGGCCATGCTACGTATTTGCTCCTGCGAGAAATCGCCAAATGCCTTAAAGTCTCGCGAAGCAAAGTACATGCATATGGGGCCCCAGCCCTTTTTAAATTCCAGGGACATTTGACCCATTTCGGGTCCCAAGAGTTCCCGAATCCGCTTTTCGGCCAGACTACTTTTGGCCATTTTTTCAGTAGACTGGATTCGAAGGCCGAAACAGAGACTAGTACTATCTGTATCTTCTAAAAAAAACGGATACAGGTAGGTGAGCGTTCAGTGTCTTGCTCACCACTAATTTGACTTCTTCGGACGCCCTTCAATAAGATATAAAAATATTTGATTTGCATGCTCCTGTTGGGTTTGACTTCTCTTCTTGTTCTATTGATCAAAAGTCTTCCCGCCACCAACTGTGGAGGTTCCCATACAAAGACCGCTGGGGCCCCAACCCTTACCCACGGCCGTGATTCCCCGATTTGATTTGAAGACCCGCTGCTGCTTTCGGATTTCAGTCGGATCAAGATCCTCAAAATGGCAAAACAAAAAAATAAGTACTCGTCGCGGTTTCATCGTAGACTGAAATGTTATAAAGCTCTGATTCCTCTACCGGCCGACGATTCTCCGAGCCATTTCCCGTTTTCCGCATAAAAATATCGGAAGTTACTTGTCGGGTTAGCCTCTGAGCTCGCCAATACTCTTCTACGCTTCCACTTGACAGGTTCAGCAGCTGGCACTTTTTGTAAGGCGGGCTCGGGACCAGACAATACAAAACCTTCCTGCTCCTGTCTATATCTTCGTATTTATTTAAGATTTTGACAGCTATTCCTGCATATGTAATAAAAATCATTTTTGAATGACGTTTTAGTTTTAAAAGACAGCCTTTTATCGTCAGCTATAGCTATTGATGAGCGGATAATTTATACACTTTTTGGCATTGTTTTTAGGTAGTTTTTAGTAAGTCAAGCTACTTTTAGGGATGTTTTCATTAGTTTTTATGTTAAATTCACATTTTTGGACTTTACTATGAGTTTGTATGTTTTTGTGATTTCAGGTAATTTCTGGCTGAAATTGAGGGACTTGAGCAAAAGGACTGCTGATGCTGTTGGAATCTGACCTCCCTGCACTCAAAATGGATTTTCTGGAGCTACAGAACTCCAAATGGCGCGCTCTCAATGGCGTTGGAAAGTAGACATCCAGAGCTTTCTAGCAATATATAATAGTCCATACTTTATTCGGGAATTGACGACGTAAAGTGGCGCTCAACGCCAAGTACATGCTGCTGTCTGGAGTTAAACGCCAGAAACACGTCACGACCCGGAGTTGAACGCCCAAAACACGTTACAACTTGGCGTTCAACTCCAAGAAAAGCCTCAGCTCGTGGATAGATCAAGCTCAGCCCAAGCATACACCAAGTGGGCCCCGGAAGTGGATTTATGCATCAATTACTTACTCATGTAAACCCTAGTAGCTAGTCTAGTATAAATAGGATAAGTTACTATTGTATTAGACGTCTTTTGACCATTCGGTCTTTTGACCATGTTTCATCTTTGGTCTCAGTTTTGTTTTATTCTTCATCTTAGGAGGCTATTGATCACGTTTTAGGGGGCTGGCCATTCGGCCATGCCTGAACCTTTCACTTATGTATTTTCAATGGTGGAGTTTCTACACACCATAGATTAAGGGTGTGGAGCTCTGCTGTACCTCAAGTTTCAATACAATTACTATTATTTTGTATTCAATTCTCTTTTATTCTTATTCTAAGATATACGTTGCACTTCAACTTGATGAATGTGATGATCCGTGACACTCATCATCATTCTCACCTATGAACGTGTGTGACTGACAACCACTTCCGTTCTACTCTAGGCCGGGCGCATATCTCTTAGATTCCCCAACAGAATCTTCGTGGTATAAGCTAGATAGATGGCGGCATTCATGGGAATCCAGAAAGTCTAACCTTGTCTGTGGTATTCCGAGTAGGATTCCGGAATTGAATGACTGTGATGAGCTTCAAACTCCTGAAGGCTGGGCGTTAGTGACAGACACAAAAGAGTCAATGGATTCTATTCCAACCTGATTGAAAACCGACAGATGATTAGCCGTGCTGTGACAGAGCATTTGGACCATTTTCACTGAGAGGATGGGATGTAGCCATTGTCAAGGGTGATGCCTCTAGACGATTAGCCATGCAGTGACAGCGCATAGGACCATTTTCCCGAGAGGATGAAAAGTAGCCATTGATGACGGTGATGCCCTACATACAACTTGCCATGGAAAGGAGTAAGAAGAATTGGATGAAAGCAATAGGAAAACAGAGATTCGAGAGGATTCTAGCATCTCCACACGCCTATCTGAAATCCCCACCATTAATTTACATAAGTATTTCTATCCTATTTTATTTTCTGTTTATTATTAATTTTCGAAATCCATCACCATTTAATCTGCCTAACTGAGATTTACAAGGTGACCATAGCTTGCTTCATACCAATAATCTCTGTGGGATCGACCCTTACTCACATAAGGTATTACTTGGATGACCCAGTACACTTGCTGGTTAAGTTGAACGGAGTTGTGAGCTTCTCTAACAGTGCCTGTAACTCTTTTGGTCCAACAACAACACTAAGCTGTTGGTGCCATTACCAGGGATTATTAAGATCCCAATTCATCATACCATGATCTCTTTGGGGTATTTTTGATTTCATACAAATACAAAGAGACCAATTTTGAGGATCACAATTTCGTCCACCCCATGCATAGCTATCTTAAACTCCCTGGTTGCAATGCGGTAGCTTTCTACGGGGGTCTATTACCAATCAACATAAAAATTCCCGTCAACTTCGGGAGATTGAGCTTCAGTACTTCCTTTAATTTAATTAATTTAATGAACACTACAGGCCTAACTTATTATTCGATATAATGAGAAGCACCTTTATTGAACTAGAACCCTTATCCCCCAACGGATCTACCCAGTAATGTGTGATGAGTTCCGACCTCGAAGGCCCATTCGTCGTACGGAATGAGTATGACTTGGCTACAAGGGAAAGAAAGCGCCCAAGAGATCTAGCTTCTTGGAGGACCAGTTGCTAGCCCCATCATCATCCCAAGCTTTTCCTAAGGCGGGATTGGCGGTCCCATGCCCATATTGAGAAAGGACGAGCCCTATGAACTAGCTCTTCCGTGTCCGCCGAACTGTACGATGGAGGGCTTTCCCCATTTGAGTATTGAATTTTCCCAACCGGGTGAGCACCGTTAATGTTTCTAGTAGATAGACTCTACAAGGAACCTGGCTCAGAGGAAGAAGGATATTAGTTTGAAGTCTCGAGTCTCTATCCCCTCTTTAGTGCTGCTTACAAGGACCGGTTTCCCTACTACCGTGTAATGGTGATATCTGCCTCGAAAGCCTCGGCTTGCTTCGTCTCCTAGTGGTGCTTTCCCGTGGAGCAACCGTGAGTCAGGTGGAGTAGCCCTATTCCACTCCATCTACCTCCCGAGACAATAATCCACCAATAGATTTTTTTGTCGAGGTAAGGTAGAGGATAAGAGGTTTCCCAGGCTGTGTTGAGAGAGGGTTGTAGCTTTATTGTTGGTTTACCTTTCCATGGCAGGGTTAGTGGGAGTGAGTTGGATACTTCTGCGGGCCACCAAGCAGCACAAGAATCCCGAAGCCGTTAATCCTTTGTTTCCTGCCAATTCCCTCACCCCGTTCCACTCCTTCAACGCCGTCGCCGCGGGCTTCGGTTTTGCTTCCTCCGGTGGTGCTTTATCTTCATTCCCATGAGGTCGCGGTACCCTATCGCTGAGATCTTGTGCAGCACCGGGAAGTCGGAGGCTTCCACGACCATGGCGCCGATGTTCATGACGCCGTGGAACCTCCCCGACGGCCGGCGAATCTGGACGGCGCTGAAGCAGGGTGTTCTGGTGGCGTCGGGGTCGGTGGGAGAGGAGAGGATGTTGCTGATGAGGAACCTGACGGTGCCGATGAGGCGGAAGGTGCCAACGGCGTAGATGGCGACGGAGATTCCGGAGGTGTCGCTGGCGAGGAACTTGTCGTTCCAGGTAGGGTTGTGGCCGCCAACCTTGTTGACTCGGGTTCAGAGATTGGTGGAGGGGTCGATCCATGTGAGGGCGTAGGTTTGGAGCCTCTGCCGTGGAGACGAAGGTGGCTGCAGTCCTTGTGCTGAGATCAAGTTGATCTCCAATACTTGCTCCTGCATCTTCGCCGGCGACGCCATTCTCTCTCTCTAGAACCCTACCGCACCGCCGTCTTTCATTCTTTCTTCTTCAATCTCTGACAAGATCGACGGGTGTGATGAACCAAGAAAGAATCAACGGTTCTGATTCCGGTGGAGGGAAGAGGTGCCTGATGATGTTGAGAGAAAAGGAATGTTATCGTTCGAGCGCAAGCACTAAGTAAGTAAACTACCTTATGTTTTTGATTTAACAATTGGGATACAGGTTTCACCGTACTTATAATCCATCTTTCATTATATGCTAATTTCTGTCTTTGAGTTGAGTTTATAGTATAGCAAAGCTCAGCTGCTGAGGATAGACTATCAGTCTTGTTTGCTATAGCTTAAATCCGTGATTGACCTATATCTAATAAATTGTTTGCTAGCTTGACTCCAGAACTAGTAGAAGGAAGAAAGCGATGATCGGTCTATCCCATTAAGTACCATTAAGCGTAATCCTGTTAGCCAATGAAAGGACTACTTTTCTTGGCCCAGGGCATGCCTTTACTCCAACAGCGGCGAGGACATAGAGCTAAGCGAGAGACGAGAAATGCGATAAAACTGCTTCTGCTAACAGTCCTCTATTTTCTGTATCGGCCGGCATCTTCTTTCTCAACCAGTCCTATGGCACTTACTGGATGGTCTCCTTTTTGTAAAGGAGTTTGGACTTTACAATGTTCTTACGGGGTAGTTTCCCGCTGCATCGGCCGGTCAAAGATCACCCCTAATTTTATTCAAAAGCTTGCGGTTGGCATGGCTGTGTGAGGTGCTCGTCGATCTCTCTGAACCGGTATACCCAAAGCCACTGACCAATCCCTAAGGGAGACGTCGAAACAACATCTTTGAGCCCAATAGTCTCCCCTTGCCTTATCCAGCAAATAGGGGCTATTGTCCAGCTCGAGCTGTACAATGCGAAATCACATTGACGATTCCTTTCATTTCGCACAACAGACCCTTGATGGGACGGCCCTTCTCCTGGAGAAGGAGGAATTACATTCTCCCCCGTCTCGGAGGACGAGCTCGGCTGTGTGGAATAGGTAGGCGTCGGCTGGATCACGCTGGACGCCGAACCATCCCCCGAAACCATAGAAAGGATTACACCTCCTTCGTTCGAAACTACTGGACAAATAATTGAAAGCAATAGTAAGCCCGTATAAATCCTAAAGAACCAAGATACAAGGCGACCAGAAAATAAAGGCACGTATCGATAACCAAGACGAGTCCCCTTCCATAACGTCTAGTTAATGAGACCCTAAAAAAACCCCGGAGCGCACAACAAAAAAACAAGACTATCCCATAAAGGGGGATAGTCATTAGACTGCTGCTTTGTTTTGATCCAAAATAGAGCAACCGTCCTACAAAAGCACCAACTACGGAACCCAAAATTGGAATTAGTGGAGACATGACAGAAACCGTTCAAAAAGAGCTCTGCTCCCAACCAAAAAGGGGAGACTTGTTTGTTGTCAATTGCTGGTTGGGTTTATCAACCAAGAAAGAATTGGGAAAGACAAGATGCACAAAGCAAACTTAACTGGGAAGAGTCGCGAGAGCTTCCACGCGCGTATCGCGCCGCTATATGCTGTCCCCTACCCAGGAGCTAGGCTCGGCCCATACAGTACCAGGGAGGAAGCCGATAGCATTAGGAAGGAGAATTATCAGCACTTTACACAGAGAAAGCATGATGAACAATTAGCTGCTGGTAAACAGTCCCATGCTAGCTATCACACATCTCACTTTACGCAGAGTCAGCGCAAAGAAAGGCAGATCAACTTCCTTTCTCTTACTTACGACATTTTCATTTCTAGTTAGAGGAGCAGACCACTCTAACTTACTTTATCTTAGATAGAGCTATGATAAATGTAAAACTCACCCACTGAAGAACTAATGTGAGCTCGGGAGGAAATGTGCCTCGTACTTTGCTACAACGATCTTTGTATGTACGGGTATTGATAATGGAAGAGACTAGATCAAATAGGGCAATTCGTAATGCTCTCTTCCTTCCTGTCCTAAATAAGGCTTGTCATCCCTTACCTATGCTCATCGGCTGGCATTCTTCTTAGTTCTGAGGTATCTAATGCTGTCTTTCCAGATGGATTATTACTTATATAATTAATTAGTAATTCTAATTGTTGCTACTATAGTAAATAATACTATTCTTATGTATGGACAGTCCAGGAACGAGACCTTCACCTAACCCTCAGAAGGTTGGCTCGTTGTTAACAAGCAAATGCGAAGGAAAAGGCTTCAATCTCACATTTCGATGTCACTGCTGAATGAATGTGGTTGCTTGAAAGAAAAATTTCACATATGGAAGAGATATGATTCACTCACAGGAAGAAAGCGGCGAACTCCAGAGAGAGGGGAGGCGCCCTCAACCTCTTAATCAAGCCGGAAGTGAGGGGCCAGAAAGCATCGATTTCCAGGTATATCTATTATACGTTATTTCACCGATGCAAGTGCCGAGTTGTTTCGAGTCTCGGAATCCGATCCTCGCTCAGCTCCAGCTGAAAATGTCTGATATGTAGTCCCATTTTCCGGTAGAAATGATGGGTTGAGTCGGTAAACTGTCATGTAAAGAAAGGAGATACTCTCCAGTTGACAGAAGAGTGATTGCAAGAGATAGGGGAAAAAAGATAAATAGCACGCATATTGACTTATAGCTGTCTATTTACTTCTGCTGCTGCCCGTTACTAAGGAAGGGAAGATAATGGATTAAGTCAGGACACGATCGATTGACACAGAAGGGGGGGTTGCGAAGCAAGATGATTGCATTAATCAAGCAATGTATACAGATAGAGATGAGCATTTGTGAATTGATACCAATACAAAAAGGGGATTCGCTAAGCTAGCAGCTTTAAAGTAATGACATCCTGTTGATTCCTAACTGACTAATAAAAGTTCTAAAACTAGTCCCTTTGTACTCACCGCTGCCCAATACCCTCCCTCCAGCTCCTTCCTGTCATGCCCAAACCATCGGCGCTCCACCACTACCTTCCATGTCCCCTCTTTTCTGTTTTCTATTTTCATAATCCAGTTATCATTTTGCTTTCAATTTCTGCTTTTGCTTAGTGTTAGATGCTTGATTTGATTCTGGATTAGTTTAGCTGGATTTTAATTTTCTGTTAGTTGACTTTAGGGTATTGAATTGCTGAAAATTGCTACTAAATTGTTGTTGTTGTTGTTGAGCTTCTGTTATTGAATTGCTGAAAATTGCTTCTGTTGTTCTTTCACTTTTGCTTGATGTTCTATTTTTTGGTTGATGGTTCTTCTGATTTTCAATTTTGTTGATGGTTCTGATGATGATGATGATGATGACGACCATGATGATAATGGTGGTGGTGGTGGTGGTGGGTTCTGGTTTAACTTGGGTTCTTAGTTGATTTTGTTGTTCTGATGATGATGATGATGATGACCATGATGATAATAGTGGTGGTGGTGGTGGTGCTTAGGCTTCTGTTATGCTTCTGCTGAAGTTGGTTGATTTTGGGGGTGAAGGGGGAAGGGTATTTTTGTCCGAAGGACGATTTTAAAACAAACTGAAACCTTGGGGACCATTTTGTAGCGAAAAAAGGCCAGAGACAAAATAAATTTTTGGCCTCTATGTTAAGGACCAAAATCATACTTATCCCTAAATATTATAATTTAAATTTTGTCTTGTATATAGAACAATTTATTAATCAATAATAGACATTTAAATAAAGTTTAGATTTGCGACAAATTAATCGTTACACTATTGAACTGGAAAATATGGTGGTAAAAAAATTATCGAGTTATTTCTCAAATATATTTGATTACAAATTATTTATCAAATACTATTATTTAATGTGTAGAGATTTAGTTACACCATTAAATAATTTTTTATGTGCTCTAAATTTTATCAATTTAGTGATTGAATCGTTTTATATTATCATTATAATTAAGCTCAACAAATTTAAAAATCTTCAAATATCAATAGTTATATAATCTAATAGCAGATATTTATTTATATCTTTTGAAATTATATTATATGACACAATAAATTGATATCATATAATATCAAATCGTTTTCAAAATTTATAAAATTGATCCGTAGAGAAAAATGTCTCAATAAAAGTCTATAAAATAAAATATTCACCTGTATAAGTGAAATTCTTACACTTATTTAACAACATTTTATATATTATAAATATTTTAGTATTTACTGTCTTTAAGTATTGTTCAAAACGTAAAAATAGAAAACACTCGGTAAATATGTTATTAAAATATAAAAATGTCTAATATATTCAAACAAACAAAAAATAGTTAATATTTAGAGTAAAATATCGTTTTTGTTCCTAACGTTTAAGTAAGTCTTAAAATTGTCTATAACGTTTAAACATCCTATTTAAGTATCTTGTAAAATCTGAGTAAATTAAATTAAGCAAATTAATTAATTAAAACTGCGTTAATTAGAATTAAGATGTCTGAAATATGTAAAAGTAATAGAATTTATAATTTAGAAATTTAACGGTAAAAATTTGAATTAAGAAAATTAAATTGAGTGTGAAAATATAATTATTTTGGGAAAAATGTGTAACAGTGTTAAAATTGTTCGTACCAGCTTAAATCTGTCCGGTACTGCGAGTGAGAAAAAAAGTAAAAAATGTAGAAATGATGAAAAAAACATTTAGAGTAGAAAACTGGACACTTATTTTAATGGTTTTAGCCCAAAATTGAACCAAACGAGCCAAAAATCACCAAATGGGCTCATATTGGGCCTAAAGCCCAAGCCTACACATATATAAACTCTTAACTTAATAAAATTTGGCACTCACCATAACTTTTGCTATGGAACTCCGATTGTCGCACCTTCTAAAGGTTTTGGCCCAAAGTTGGGCCAAACAAACAAAAAATGCTAACTGATTGGACCGGGCCCAAGTTGGGTCCAAGTCTAACATATGAAAGCTTAACTTAATGAGCATTCAGCTCATTTCATTCACCTTGAGAGGGAGAGAGCTGCTGAAGTGAAGAAGAGAGGAAACCCCTTAACACTATTCACCATCTTCTTCCCAAACTCATAACTTGAGCTACGATGTTCCGATTTGCATGCCATTTGTGGCCACGCAAAACTCTCGCCAAGCCCATCATTTCTTTCTAAACAAGATGGTGAGGAACTCTCACTTTCTTGCCTAGCTATCTGCCCTAACAGTTTTGTGATTTTAGATTTAGTTGTTAAGTAGATTTTGTAATTTTGATTGTTTGTGGGTAATCTAGCATTGGATTATTATTAGATTTTGCCCCTAATACTGTTGGATAAGGTACGTCACTTTGAAATCCTTGTGGTTTGGTATATCTTTTAGCCCTAGTTACTAATTATGGTAAATTGAATGTGCATAGCTTGAATTCTTGTGATTGGTGTGAAATTGGTCGTATTGGAATCGAACTTTTGGTGGTTGAGCTTCGTTGAGCAAGTTTGGAGGTCATTTTCGGTTTTTTGAGTTGTGCAAAAATTGGCCAAGGTTTGGTTTCGGTTTCTTTTAGTTAAAATGTAATGTTTCGTGAAACTTAGACTAATGGACCTTTCGTGAAACTTAAATTGGTGATGATTGTCAATGAATATTGATGTTGAGGATGAGTATTGATTATTGTTGATAATTGATGACAATTGATGATGATTGTGAGTTTCAATGATTTTGAATTGAAGAATAATGATTACAATGGATTTGGTTAATGGTTGATAGTGTTTTGTGATGATTATATTGATAATAGTGTTCATAAGGATCTAAGGAAATTATTGAGAATAGAATGGTCTAGGTAGTTGAATAATTGAGAAACAGTTGAGAAAAACTTTGGTATAAGTCTTTGGGTTGTTTTAGGTATGGTTGATGTCATAATCCACAATGACTCAAATGGGTCTCAACTCCTTTCTCAATCATATGAGTAGATCTATGGCGGATTGAATTCATTGGATCCCAATTCCTTGGCAATCTAATCTCTCTAATCATAATCAATCTTGCCAATTCCTTGATCTAATTGTCATGAGAAGAGGTTAAGTGCATATCTCTCATCCATAAGCCACACTAACTCTCAAGATCTCAATTCCTCCTGAATGGTGTTGATCAAGAGAGTAGTGAAGGGTAGAGCCTCAGTTCTAATACTCAAGATTCCCCTTCTGAGGCTCACACAAGCATTCACAGATTTAATCCCTCTTCCGGAGTGAATGAATCATCAATCAAAACAGAGGATATCCAATAGCTATTCAATTGAATTGAGAAGAAGAAGAAATTTACTAAATCATGTGAATCATAACAGAGCTCCTCCCCCTAATGATTGGGGTTCAATGGATCATAGCTCCAAGAACACTTGCAAGAAAATTAAATTGCATGAAAGTAAAATTTCAGAAAGGGAAATTGCAGAAAAGAATTGCAAAAATTGAAATTGAATTCAATACTGAAATGTAAAAGTGCAGAAAGGTAAAAGTGTTTACAAGAGCCTTCTATTCTACTCTTACACCTACTCTTACTACTACTACTCCTACTGTCTGTGAGAGCTCCTTTTAATGAAATGAAACTGATGCCTTTATATAGGCTTTCCTAAATGACAAATGAAAATGAAATTGAAAACAAATTATAAATAAATGAAATTTGTATTCTAACTGTTTCTTGTGCCTTTGAGTGGTGTCAATGGGCTATGCTTGCTTGTAGTTCAAATGGGCTTAGAATGAAGCTAATTTGAGCAGAAATACACTTCCAGGAGAGCGTAGCGTTCATTTGGAGAACAAAGCGTTTGGGCACCCACGCGTATGCGTGCTATATGCTTGCGCGTCTCTGGTGTTTTGGCTCATCGATGCATACGCGTCACCCACGCATACGCGTCCTTTGCAGCGTTCGCTTTGAGAGTATAGCGTTCGCGAAATGAACGCTCCTTCCATGCATACGCGTTACCCACGCGTACGCGTGGATTGCAAAATGTCAAATCCACTCTTCGTTTCATCCACACAAACGCGTGCTTCTTCAAAAATGTCGCATCCACGCGTACGTGTCATGCACACGTGCACGTTGATGGCTGAATTTCAAATCAAATTTTCAGAAGCATCGCAGGCACTCATTCAAAGTGAACATATCATTCATTACTGGCGAACGCTGATCCTTCTTCCAAGCGTGCGCGCCATGCATGCGTACGTGTGGATCTCCAAAAGTGTCATCCTATGCGTAAACGCCTTGTACACGTGCGCGTCACCTGTGAATGTAGCGTTCATCAAATGAATGTAGCATTCTCCTGTACTTCTTCCTTCTTTGTTTCTTCCTCTCATTTTTCACCTGTCATCAACCAAATAGATACATCAAAGCCTTGGCATAATCATCAAATCTTGCATCACTCATATTATCAGCTAAATCTTGCAAAAAAACTCATGAAAATGCATAAAATGAACAATGTTTGATTAAATTAAGATAAGCATGAATTTCTCATCCAAGCACTTACTTCTTGCCTAAAAATGCATGAAAACCAAGCAAAAACAGTTAAAAATTGCTAGTAAAACATGCACAAGATGACATGTCATCACAACACCAAACTTAAACCTTGTTTGTCCCAAAGCAAGCAAAGAATCATGCAGTACATTTTGACAACCCAAGGCGAGAAGAATAGCAATTTTAATGTTCATGGTTGGCTAGTTTTCTATGCATGCATCAATCGCAAAAGAAATTCAAATGATTGATTTTTCTATCTAGCTCATTTTATGAAATTTTTTCTTTATATTTCTTCCTTGAAACAAGCTTTTCATTCTCTTTTTAGCTTCTCCTTTTGGGTGCTTTGCACCATGAGTTGAAAACAAAGCTACGACTCTAAATGCTTTGTTTTCAAGTATTACCACTTGATACATAAGCACCACAAGCATTTAATTAGAGGACTTCTTTAAGCTCATTTGTTTCTTGTCTTTACTCTCTAATTATTGATGCTCAGAGCCTTGAGCTTTGAGGGAGTGTTTTTGCACTTGAGCCTAGCCTTGACTTCTAAGTGTTTTACTTTCAAGCTTTTTGCCTGATACATAAACACCACAAATACTTAACAAATAAATTGTTATTGGTACTCAAAGCCTTCAGCTTTCTCATTCTTTCCCTTTTTCTTTTCTTGGCTTAACTGTATTTTCTTCTTCAAGGTTTACATGATTTCAAAAATTTTATAAATTGTCCTAGATGAAAACTTTAATTAATTAAATTCCAATGCAATTGAACAACAATTAATCACACTAGCCTTCCAATACTTGTATGCCCATGCTAAGTTCTTCTTTAATTACCTTGTTTGTTTATGATCATGATACTTAATTGCTTTTGAACTCACAAAACTCAAGTTGGTAGTCATAATGTCACAGCAACATGTTACAATCTAGCAATCAAACTATGCTTATTCACAATACACATGCATACAGAGAAGATAGAAGACATTCATGCAATTTAAAGTGCTGGAAATAAGTAGGAGGTAAAAGGAGCGTTACCACCTTGTAGTTCATTTTCACCGTTGTTGTCCTTTTCCTCCAATTCTTTCCCTTTTCATACCAAACTTAGAATGCTTGCTTATCCTCAAGCAACAATTAAAACAGTGGTGATGGGTCTACGATGGTTCATGAGTGTCTTAAATAATAAACTGTCAATAGTACATGTGTTTAAGCAAGAAAAATTAAAAATAACAATGAAGGCATAGAAAACAGACATTGTGATTACAAAAATAAGAAGGTGTGCATGATACATTATATAAAATATAAGTGGCACACCAAACTTAGTGTGACACTTCCACTTGGAATTGATGCAAGTATCCAGTAAAGAATGGAAACAAATTTTTTGTTCCATAGCAACACCAAACTTAGAATGCAATCACATGTCAATTTATTTGAACTAAAACTAAACAAAGGAAACTGTTCTATGCTAATACACAATCACCACGTGAAGAATTTGTCATGTGTAAAGATTTCTTGGTGAGGTATTAACAAAAATAGTTAAGTAGTAAACTAAAAGAATGTATTAAAAACAAAGGGATAACTAAACAAAGATAACACTGTAGGTCTAAGAAGCAGAGGTATTATGATTGTACAAGCAAGTGGTGCTGTTGGACTCATTGCATAGAAAATTAAGTGGCACACCAAACTTAGAAACTTAGTGTGACACTTTCTCTTGAAATTGATGCAAGTGTCCAGAAAGATTAAAACAGATTGTTGCAGGATAACACCAAACTTAGAATGTAATCATATACCTAATTATTGGAAATAGACAAAGCAAAGAAAGGAAATGTTACCTACAGTTGGGTTGCCTCCCAACAAGCGCTCTTTTAGTGTCATTAGCTTGACATGTTGTTCTCAACTTTCTTCCTCTTCTTCCAGTTTGTTAAGAGGAATGACCTCTGGTAGAAGGAAGAGCTAGATAGTGCCCCCTTTCTTAGCTTCTTCCCAGCAAGCTTCCTTTGGTTATTTGCTTGATTAAACTTGCTTGCTGGTGGTTCAGGGGTGGGATTGTTTGCAGTTGACCTTTTTTTCTTCATGAATGTTGTCCTTTGTAGCTTGGTCACAATCCTCTCTTTGGTGCTTGGTGGACGAAATTGTGATCATCAATATTGGCTCTTTGGTATGTACACAAAAACTATTGTGGCTCTTGGTTAAATTCACAACTCCGTTCAACTAACCAGCAAGTGTACTGGGTCGTCCAAGTAATAAACCTTACGTGAGTAAGGGTCGATCCCACAGAGATTGTTGGTATGAAGCAAGCTATGGTCACCTTGCAAATCTCAGTCAGGCATATCAAATTGGTTTATGGGTTTCGAAAATAAAAATAAGAAAATAAATAATAAAAAGGATAGAAGACTTATGCAGATTCATTGGTAGGAATTTCAGATAAGCGAATGGAGATGCTGCATGGCTCAAGGACGCCTGCTCTCCTACTGCTTCTACTCAATCCTTCTTACTCCTTTCCATGGCAAGCTTTGTATAGGGGTTCACCATCAGCTGTGGCTACTTTCAATCCTCTCGGGAAAATGATCCTATGCGGCTGTCACTCGCACGGCTAATCGTCTGGAGGCATCACCCATGGTTGATGGCTACATCCCATCCTCGCCGTGAAAACTAATGCTCACGCACTCTGTCACAGTACGGCTAATCACTGGTTGGTTCCCGCTCCTACTGGAATAGAATCCCTTGATTCTTTTGCGTCTGTCACTAACGCCCAGCACTCGCAAGTTTGAAGCACGTCACAGTCATTCATTACCGGAATCCTACTCGGAATACCACAGACAAGGTTAGACTTTCCGGATTCCCAGGATCCTACTCGGAATACCACAGACAAGGTGAGACTTTTCGGATCCTCATAAATGCCGCCATCTATCTAGCTTATACCACGAAGATTCTGTTGGGGAATCTAAGAGATACGCATTCAAGCTCTGTTGCATGTAGAACGGAAGTGGTTGTCAATCACGCGCGTTCATAAGTGAGAATGATAATGAGGGTTACTTATCATCACATTCATCATGTTCTTGGTTACGAATGAATATCTTGGAATAAGAATAAGAGAGATTTGAATAAAAGAAAATAGAATTGCATTAATACTTGAGGTACAGCAGAGCTCCACACCCTTAATCTATGGTGTGCAGAAACTCCACCGTTGAAAATACATAAGTAAAAGAGGTTCAGGCATGGCCGAATGGCCAGCCCCCCTTAACGTGATCAATGATCTCCTAAGATGAAGAATAAAACAAAACTGAGACCAAAGATGAAACGTGGTCAAAAGACATCTAATACAATAGTTAAATGTTCTATTTATACTAGACTAGCTACTAGGGTTTACATGAGTAAGTAAATGATGCATAAGTTCACTTCCGGGGCCCACTTGGTGTATGCTTGGGCTGAGCTTGATCAATCCACGAGCTGAGGCTTTACTTGGAGTTGAACTCTGAGTTATGACGTGTTTTGGGCGTTCAACTCCGGATCATGACGTTTTTCTGGCGTTTAACTCCAGACAGCAGCATGAACTTGGCGTTCAACGCCAAGTTACGTCGTCATTCTTCGAATAAAGTATGAACTATTATATATTGCTGAAAAGCCCTGGATGTCTACTTTCTAACGCCGTTGAGAGCGCGCCAATTGGAGTTCTGTAGCTCCAGAAAATCCATTTCGAGTGCAGGGAGGTCAGATTCCAACAGCATCAGCAGTCCTTTTGTCAGCCTTTTTCAGAGTTTTGCTCAAATCCCTCAATTTCAGTCAGAATTTACCTGAAATCACAGAAAAACACACAAACTCATAGTAAAGTCCAGAAATGTGAATTTAACATAAAAACTAATGAAAACATCCCTAAAAGTAGCTCAAACTTACTAAAAACTATATAAAAACAATGCCAAAAAGCGTATAAATTATCCGCTCATCACAACACCAAACTTAAATTGGTGCTTGTCCCCAAGCAACTGAAAATCAAATAGGATAAAAGAAGAGAATATACTATAAATCTCAGAATATCAATGAATATTAATTTAATTAGATGAGCGGGACTTGTAGCTTTTTGCTTCTGAACAGTTTTGGCATCTCACTTTTTCCTTTGAAGTTTAGAGTGATTGGCTTCTCTAGGAACTTAGAATTTCGGATAGTGTTATTGACTTTCCTAGTTAAGCATGTTGATTCTTGAACACAGCTACTTATGAGTCTTGGCTGTGGCCCTAAGCACTTTTTCTTCCAGTATTACCACCGGATACACAAATGCCACAGACACATAACTGGGTGAACCTTTTCAGATTGTGACTCAGCTTTGCTAAAGTCCCCAGTTAGTGGTGTCCAGAGCTCTTAAGCACACTCTTTTGGATCACGACTTTAACCACTCAGTCTCAAGCTTTTCACTTGGACCTTCATGACACAAGCACATGGTTAGGGACAGCTTGATTTAGCCGCTTAGGCCTGGAATTAACCTCTTTGGGCCCTCCTATCCATTGATGCTTGATGAGCGGATAATTTATACGCTTTTTGGCATTGTTTTTATATAGTTTTTAGAAAGTTAAGCTACTTTTAGGGATGTTTTCATTAGTTTTTATGTTAAATTCACATTTCTGGACTTTACTATGGGTTTGTATGTTTTTCTGTGATTTCAGGTAAATTCTGACTGAAATTGAGGGATTTGAGCAAAACTCTGAAGAAGGCTGACAAAAGGACTGCTGATGCTGTTGGAATCTGACCTCCCTGCACTCGAAATGGATTTTCTGGAGCTACAGAACTCCAATTGGCGCGCTCTCAATGGCGTTGGAAAGTAGACATCCAGAGCTTTCCAGCAATATATAATAGTCCATACTTTATTCGAATAATGACGACGTAACTTGGCGTTGAACGCCAAGTACATGCTGCTGTCTGGAGTTAAACGCCAGAAAAACGTCATGATCCGGAGTTGAACGCCCAAAACACGTCATAACTCGGAGTTCAACTCCAAGAGAAGCCTCAGCTCGTGGATTGATCAAGCTCAGCCCAAGCACACACCAAGTGGGCCCCGGAAGTGGATTTATGCATCAATTACTTACTCATGTAAACCCAAGGAGCTAGTTTATTATAAATAGAACTTTTTACTATCATATTATCATCCTGGATTGTATTTTGAATCCTGTGATCACGTTATGGGGGCTGGCCATTCGGCCATGCCTGAACCTTTTACTTATGTATTTTCAACGGTGGAGTTTCTGCACACCATAGATTAAGGGTGTGGAGCTCTGCTGTACCTCAAGTATTAATGCAATTCTATTTTCTTTTATTCAAATCTCTCTTGTTCTTATTCCAAGATATTCATTCGCACCCAAGAACATGATGAATGTGATGATAAGTAACCCTCATTATCATTCTCACTTATGAACGCACGTGATTGACAACCACTTCCGTTCTACATGCAACCGAGCTTGAATGTGTATCTCTTAGATTCCCCAACAGAATCTTCGTGGTATAAGCTAGATAGATGGCGGCATTTATGAGGATTCGGAAAGTCTCACCTTGTCTGTGGTATTCCGAGTAGGATCCTGGGAATCCGGAAAGTCTAACCTTGTCTGTGGTATTCCGAGTAGGATTCCGGTAATGAATGACTGTGACGTACTTCAAACTCGCAAGTGCTGGGTGTTAGTGACAGACGCAAAAGAATCAAGGGATTCTATTCCAGTAGGAGCGGGAACCAACCAGTGATTAGCCGTGCTGTGACAGAGTGCGTCAGCGTAGTTTTCACTGTGAGGATGGGATGTAGCCATCAACCATGGGTGATGCCTCCAGACGATTAGCCATGCGAGTGACAGCCGCAGAGGATCATTTTCCCGAGAGGATTGAAAGTAGCCACCGCTGATGGTGAACCCCTATACACAGCTTGCCATGGAAAGGAGTAAGAAGGATTGAGTTGAAGCAGTGGGAGAGCAGGCGTCCTTGAGCCATACAGTATCTCCATATGCTTATCTGAAATTCCTACCAATGAATCTGCATAAGTATTCTATCCCTTTTATTATTTATTTTCTTATTTCTATTTTCGAAAACCCATAAACCAATTTAATCTGCCTAACTGAGATTTACAAGGTGACCATAGCTTGCTTCATACCAACAATCTCTGTGGGATCGACCCTTACTCGCGTAAGGTTTATTACTTGGACGACCCAGTACACTTGCTGGTTAGTTGAACGGAGTTGTGTTCACTCGTGCCAATTTCAAATTCCATATAAAATAAAGAATACAATATTGTGAGTATCATACAAGTAAAAAGAGCATGGATCACAATTTCGTCCACCAAGTTTTTGGCGCCGTTGCCGGGGATTGTTCGAGTATGGACAACTGACGGTTCATCTTGTTGCTCAGATTAGGTAATTTTCTTTTCAAAAATCTTTTTCAAAATTTTTCTTTTATTTTCGTTTTTCTAAAAGAATTTTTTCGAAAAAAATAATAAAAATACAAAAAAAATCATAAAATCATAAAAATAAAAAATATTTTGTGTTTCTTGTTTGAATCTTGTGTTAATTTTTAAGTTTGGTGTCAATTGCATGCTTTTAAAAATTTTTCTTGCATTTTTCGAAAATCTCATGCATTCATAATGTTTTTCATGATCTTCAAGTTGTTCTTGACAAGACTTCTTGTTTGATCTTGATGATTTCTTGTTTTGTGTTGTTTGTTGTTTTTCATGTGCATCTTTGCATCCATAATTTCCATGCATTAAAAATTTCTAAGTTTGGTGTCTTGCATGTTTTCTTTGCATAAAAAATTTTTCAAAATTATATTCTTGATGTTCATCATGATCTTCATAGTGTTCTTGGTGTTCATCTTGACATTCATAGTATTCTTGCATGCATCTTTTGTCTTGATCCAAAATTTTCATGTTTTGGGTCATTTTTGTGTTTTTCTTTAAAAATTTAAAAATAAAAAAATATATCTTTTCCTTATTTCCCTCCAAATTTTCGAAATTTTGGGTTGACTTGGTCAAAAATTTTCAAAATTAGTTGTTTCTTACAAGTCAAGTCAAAATTTCAATTTTAAAAATCTTATCTTTTCAAAATCTTTTTCAAAAATCATATCTTTTTCATTTTTTTATAATTTTCGAAAATTTCAAAAAAATCTTTTTCAAAATATTTTCAAATTCTTTTTCTTATTTTTATATCTAATTTTCGAAAATTAACTAACAATTAATGTGATTGGTTCAAAAATTTGAAGTTTGTTACTTTCTTGTTAAGAAAGGTTCAATCTTTAAGTTCTAGAATCTTATCTTGTAGTTTCTTGTTAGTTAAGTCAATTTTAAAATTAAATCTTTTTCAAAAAATCTTTTTCAAATATATCTTTTTATCTTTTATCTTATCTTTCTCAAAAATTTTATCTTTTTCAAAATTTGATTTCAAAATATCTTATCTAACTTCTTATCTTCTTATCTTTTTCAAAATATGATTTCAAATCTTTTTCAATCAACTAACTAACTTTTTGTTTGTTTCTTATCTTTTTCAAAACCACCTAACTACTTTTCCCTCTCTAATTTTCGAAAATTCTCCCTCTCTTTTTCAAAAATTCTTTTTAATTGTTTTGAATTTCAATTTTAATTATCTATTAACTTAAATTTTCGAAAATCACTAACTCTTTTTCAAAAAAATTAATTTCGAATTTCTCTTCTCTTCTCTTCTTCTATTTAATTATTTAATTACTAAACACTTCTCTTCACCTCTCCTATCCTTACTCTTTAAACAGACTATTCATTTTTTCTTCATTCTTCCCCCCTTTCCTTTCTACTAACATAAGGGAATCTCTATACTGTGACATAGAGGATTCCTCTTTCTTTTCTTGTTTTCTTCTCTTTCATATGAGCAGGAACAGGGAAAAAGGCACTCTTGTTGAAGTTGATCCAGAACCTGAAAGGACTCTGAAGAGAAAATTAAGAGAAGCTAAATTACAACAATCCAGAAACAACCTTTCAGAAATTTTCGAACAAGAGAAGGACAGGGCAGCCGAAAATAATAATAATAATAATGCAAGGAGAATGCTTGGTGACTTCACAAAGCCAACGTCCAAGTTTGATGGAAGAAGCATCTCCATTCCTGCCATTGGAGCCAATAACTTTGAGCTTAAGCCTCAACTAGTTGCATTAATGCAACAAAACTGCAAGTTTTATGGACTTCCATCTGAAGATCCTTATCAGTTTTTAACTGAGTTCTTGCAGATCTGTGAGACTGTAAAGACGAATGGAGTTGATCCTGAAGTCTACAGACTCATGCTTTTCCCTTTTGCTGTAAGAGACAGAGCTAGAATATGGTTGGATTCACAGCCTAAGGATAGCCTGGACTCCTGGGATAAGCTGGTCACTGCCTTCTTGGATAAATTCTTTCCTCCTCAAAAGCTGAGCAAGCTGAGAGTGGATGTTCAAACCTTCAAACAAAAAGATGGTGAATCCCTCTATGAAGCTTGGGAAAGATATAAGCAGTTGGCCAAAAGATGTCCATCTGACATGTTTTCAGAATGGACCATGTTAGATATATTCTATTATGGTCTCTCTGAATTTTCGAAAATGTCATTGGACCATTCTGCAGGTGGATCTATTCACCTGAAGAAAACGCCTGAAGAGGCTCAAGAACTCATTGACATGGTTGCAAACAACCAGTTTATGTACACCTCTGAAAGGAATTCCGTGAATAATGGGATACCTCAGAAGAAAGGAGTTCTTGAAATTGATGCTCTGAATGCCATATTGGCTCAGAACAAGATGTTGACTCAACAGGTCAACATAATCTCTCAAAATCTGAATGGATTGCAACATGCATCCAACAGTACTAGAGAGGCAGCTTCTGAAGAAGCTTATGATCCTGAGAACCCTGCCATGGCAGAGGTTAATTACATGGGTGAACCTTATGGAAACACCTATAACCCATCATGGAGAAATCACCCAAATTTCTCCTGGAAGGATCAACAAAAGCCTCAACAAGGCTTTAACAATGGTGGACGCAATAGGCTGAACAATAGTAAGCCATATCCATCATCTTCTCAGCAACAGACAGAGAATTCTGAACAAAATACTTCCAATTTAGCCAATATAGTCTCTGATCTGTCAAAGGCCACTTTCAGTTTCATGAATGAAACAAGATCCTCCATTAGAAATTTGGAGGCACAAATGGGCCAGCTGAGTAAGAAAGTCATTGAAACTCCTCCCAGTATTCTCCCAAGCAATACAGAAGAAAATCCAAAAGGAGAGTGCAAAGCCATTGATTTAATCAAAGTGGCCGAATGCATAGGGGAGGAGGAGGACGAAAATCCTAGTGAGGAAGACCTCCTGGGATGTCCTTCAAGCAAGAAGGAGTTTCCTATCAAGGATCCTGAGGAATCTGAGGCTCATACAGAGACCATAGAGATTCCATTAAACCTCCTTCTGCCATTCATGAGCTCTGAAGACTATTCATCCTCTGAAGAGGATGAAGATGTCACTGGAGAGCAAGTTGCTCAATATTTAGGAGCTATCATGAAGCTGAATGCCAAGCTGTTTGGTAATGAGACTTGGGAAAGTGAACCTCCCTTGCTCATTAGTGAACTAGATACTTGGATTCAGAAAACTCTACCTCAAAAGAAACAAGATCCTGGCAAGTTCTTAATACCTTGCACCATTGGCACCATGAGCTTTGAAAAAGCTCTATGTGATCTTGGGTCAGGGATAAATCTGATGCCACTCTCTGTAATGGAGAAGCTAGGGATCATTGAGGTACAACCTGCCTTGTTCTCATTACAATTGGCAGACAAGTCAGTGAGACAAGCTTATGGAATAGTAGAGGACGTGCTAGTAAAGGTTGAAGGCCTTTACATCCCTGCTGATTTCATAATCCTAGACACTAGGAAGGAAGATGATGAATGCATCATCCTAGGAAGACCTTTCCTAGCCACAGCAGGAGCTGTGATAGATGTCAACAGAGGTGAGTTAGTCCTTCAATTGAATGGGGACTACCTTGTGTTTAAGGCACATGGCCATCCCTCTGTAACAAAAGAGAGTAAGCATGAAGAGCTTCTCTCAGTTCAAGGTCAAGAAGAACCCACACAGTCAAACTCTAAGTTTGGTGTTGTGAGGCCACAACCAAACTCTAAGTTTGGTGTTAAGATCCCATATCCAAACTCTAAGTTTGGTGTGGACAACTATACAACATTGACCTGATCACCTTGTGGCTCCATGAGAGCCACTGTAAAGTGGTGCGCGAAATTGTGAACTATACTTTTTCACAACTCTCATAATCCCCGGTCATGAACCCCAAAAACTTGGTAGCTCAATACCATGGCATTACACAACTTCGCACAACTAACCAGCAAGTGCACTGGGTCGTCCAAGTAATAAACCTTACGCGAGTAAGGGTCGATCCCACGGAGATTGTTAGTATTGAAGCAAGCTATGGTCATCTTGTAAATCTTAGTCAGGCAAACTCAAATGTATATGGTGATGAACGAAAATAACATAAAAGATAAAGATAGTGATACTTATGTAATTCATTGGTAGGAACTTCAGATAAGCGTATGAAGATGCCTTCCCTTCCGTCTCTCTGCTTTCCTACTGTCTTCATCCAATTCTTCTTACTCCTTTCCATGGCAAGCTCGTGTAGGGTTTCACTGTTGTCAGCAGCTACCTCCCATCCTCGCAGTGAAAGCTAATGCACACACTCTGTCACAGTGCTGCCAATCACCGGTGTGGTTCCCTCCCCTACTGGAATAGAATCCAGTGATTCTTTTGCGTTTGTCACTAACGCCCAGTAAGTTACAGGTTTGAAGCACGTCACAGTCATTCAGTCATTGAATCCTACTCAGAATACCACAGACAAGGTTTAGACCTTCCGGATTCTCTTGAATGCTGCCATCAGGTCCTGCCTATACCACGAAGATTCCGGTTAAAGAATCCAAGAGATATTCACTAGAGCCTCTTATGCTTGTAGAACAAGAGTGGTTGTCAGTCACTTTGTTCATGGGTGAGAATGATGATGAGTGTCACGGATCATCACATTCATCAAGTTGAAGAACAAGTGATATCTTAGAACAAGAACAAGCGGAATTGAATGGAAGAACAATAGTAATTGCATTAATACTCGAGGTACAGCAGAGCTCCACACCTTAATCTATGGTGTGTAGAAACTCCACCGTTGAAAATACATAAGCATAAGTTCTAGGCATGGCCGAATGGCCAGCCCCCCAATGATCTAAGATCTAAAGTGATCAAAAGATATAAAGATCCAAAGACCTAAAGATCCAAAGATTTCTAATACAATAGTCAAAGGTCCTACTTATAGAAAACTAGTAACCTAAGGTGTACAGAAATGAGTAAATGACATAAAAATCCACTTCCGGGCCCACTTGGTGTGTGCTTGGGCTGAGCAATGAAGAAAATTTCGTGCAGAGACTCCTCTTGGAGTTAAACGCCAGCTTTAGTGCCAGTTTGGGCGTTTAACTCCCATTTGGGTGCCAGTTCCAGCGTTTAACGCTGGGATTTCTTGAGGTGACTTTGAACGCCGGTTTGGGCCATCAAATCCTGGGCAAAGTATGGACTATCATATATTGCTGGAAAGCCCAGGATGTCTACTTTCCAACGCCGTTGAGAGCGCGCCAATTGGGCTTCTGTAGCTCCAGAAAATCCACTTCGAGTGCAGGGAGGTCAGAATCCAACAGCATCTGCAGTCCTTTTTGGTCTCAGAATCAGATTTTTGCTCAGGTCCCTCAATTTCAGCCAGAAAATACCTGAAATCACAGAAAAACACACAAACTCATAGTAAAGTCCAGAAAAGTGAATTTTAACTAAAAACTAATAAAAATATACCAAAAACTAACTATATCATATCAAAAACATACTAAAAACAATGCCAAAAAGTATACAAATTATCCGCTCATCACAACACCAAACTTAAATTGTTGCTTGTCCCTAAGCAACTGAAAATCAAATAAGATAAAAAGAAGAGAATATGAAATGAATTCCAAAAACATCTATGAAGATCAGTATTAATTAGATGAGCGGGGCTTTTAACTTTTTGCCTCTGAACAGTTTTGGCATCTCACTCTCTCCTTTAAAATTCAGAATGATTGGCTTCTTTAGGAACTCAGAATCCAGACAGTGTTAATGATTCTCCTAGTAAAGTATGATGATTCTTGAACATATCTACTTATTGAGTCTTGGCTGTGGCCCAAAGCACTCTGTCTTCCAGTATTACCACCGGATACATACATGCCACAGACACATAATTGGGTGAACCTTTTCAGATTGTGACTCAGCTTTGCTAAAGTCCCCAATTAGAGGTGTCCAGGGTTCTTAAGCACACTCTTATTTGCCTTGGATCACAACTCTTATTTCTCTATTTCTTTTCGTTTTCTTTCTCTTTTTTTTTTCTTTTTTTTTTTCGATTTTTCTCTTTTTTTTTTTTTTGAATAGCTTTTTCTTGCTTCAAGAATCATTTTTATGATTTTTCAGATCCTCAGTAACATGTCTCCTTCATCATTCTTTCAAGAGCCAACATTCATGAACCACAAATTCAAGATACACATGCACTGTTTAAGCATACATTCAGAGAACAAAATTATTGCCACCACATCAAAAAAAATAATTAAAAACAGAATAAAATTCAAAATTCATGCACTTCTTTTTCTTTTTCAATTAAGCACATTTTTATTCAAGAAAGGTGATGAATTCATAGGACATTCATAACTTTAAGGCATAGACACTAAGACACTAATGATCACAAGACACAAACATGGATAAACATAAGCATAAAATTCGAAAAACAGAAGAATAAATAACAAGGAAATCAAGGAACGGGTCCACCTTAGTGATGGCGGCTCTTCCTTGCTCTTGAAGATCCTATGGAGTGCTTGAGCTCCTCAATGTCTCTTCCTTGTCTTTGTTGCTCCTCCCTCATGATTCTTTGATCCTCTCTAATCTCATGAAGGATGATGGAGTGTTCTTGGTGCTCCACCCTTAGTTGTCCCATGTTGGAACTCAACTCTCCTAGGGAGGTGTTTAGTTGCTCCCAATAGTTTTGTGGAGGAAAATTCATCCCTTGAGGAATCTCAGGGATCTCATGATGAGTGGGATCTCTTGTGTACTCCATCCTTTTCTTGGTGATGGGTTTGTCCTCATCAATGGGGATGTCTCCCTCTATGTCAACTCCAACTGAATAACAGAGGTGACAAATGAGATGAGGAAAGGCTAACCTTGCCACAGTGGAGGTCTTGTCCGCCACTTTATAGAGTTCTTGGGCTATAACCTCATGAACCTCTATTTCTTCTCCAATCATGATGCTATGGATCATGATAGCCCGGTCTATGGTAACTTCGGACCGGTTGCTAGTGGGAATGATTGAGCGTTGTATGAACTCTAACCATCCTCTAGCCACGGGCTTGAGGTCATGCCTTCTCAATTGGACCGGCTTTCCCCTTGAATCTTGCTTCCATTGTGCGCCCTCTTCACATATGACTGTGAGGACTTGGTCCAACCTTTGATCAAAGTTGACCCTTCTAGTGTAAGGATGTTCATCTCCTTGCATCATAGGCAAGTTGAACGCTACCCTCACACTCTCCGGACTAAAATCCAAGTATTTCCCCCGAACCATAGTGAGATAATTCTTTGGATTCGGGTTCACACTTTGGTCATGGTTCTTGGTGATCCATGCATTGGCATAGAACTCTTGAACCATCAAGATTCCGACTTGTTGAATGGGGTTGGTAAGAACTTCCCAACCTCTTCTTCGGATCTCATGTCGGATCTCCGGATATTCACCCTTTTTGAGTGAAAAAGGGACCTCGGGGATCACCTTCTTCAAGGCCACAACTTCATAGAAGTGGACTTGATGCACCCTTGAGAGGAATCTATCCATCTCCCATGACTCGGAGGTAGAAGCCTTTGCCTTCCCTTTCCTCTTTCTAGAGGTTTCTCCGGCCTTGGATGCCATAATGGTTATGGAAAAACGAAAAAGCAACGCTTTTACCACACCAAACTTAAAATGTTTGCTCGTCCTCGGGCAAAAGAAGAAAGAAGAGAGTAGAAGAAGAAGAAATGAGGAAGAGGGAGATGGTGGTGTATTCGGCCAAAGAGGGGGAGAAGTGGTGTTTA
This sequence comes from Arachis hypogaea, assembly GCF_003086295.3. Lineage (NCBI taxonomy): Eukaryota > Viridiplantae > Streptophyta > Magnoliopsida > Fabales > Fabaceae > Arachis > Arachis hypogaea. The sequence goes on from NC_092045.1 coordinate 53,987,896, forward strand.
GGTTGTGTGAAAATGAAGGGTTGAAGAGGGGTATATATAGGAGAGAGGGGGGTGAATGGTTCGGCCATTATGGGTGGGTTTGGGAGGGAAAGTGGTTTGAATTTGAAGGGTGAGGTTGGTGGGGATTTATGAAGGATGGATGTGAGTGGTGAAGAGATAGATGGGATTTGATAGGTGAAGGGTTTTTTGGGGAAGAGGTGTTGAGGTGATTGGTGAATGGGGGAAGAAGAGAGAGAGTGATGGTAGGGTCCTGTGGGGTCCACAGATCCTGTAGTGTCAAGGAAAAGGCATCCCTGCACCAAATGGCATCAAAATCCACGTTTTGAGCCATTTCTGGCGTTAAACGCCGGGCTGGTGCCCATTCCTGGCGTTTAACGCCAGGTTCTTGCCCTTTACTGGCGTTTAACGCCAGTCTGGTGCCCCTTTCTGGCGTTAAACGCCCAGATGGGTGCCAGACTGGGCGTTAAACGCCCAACTGCTAGGCTGACTGGCGTTTAAACGCCAGCAGCATCTTCCTCCAGGGTGTGCTGTTTTTCTTCCTGTTTTTCATTCTGTTTTTGCTTTTTTCATTGTTTTTGTGACTTCTTATGATCATCAACCTACAAAAAAGATAAAATAACAAAAGAAAATAATTAATTATAAAACATTGGGTTGCCTCCCAACAAGCGCTTCTTTAATGTCATTAGCTTGACAGAGGACTCTCATGGAGCCTCAGAAATGCTCAGAACCGTGTTGGAACCTCCCAACACCAAACTTAGAGTTTGAATGTGGGGGTTCAACACCAAACTTAGAGTTTGGTTGTGGCCTCCCAACACCAAACTTAGAGTTTGACTGTGGGGGCTCAGTTTGGCTCTGTTTTGAGAGAAGCTCTTCATGCTTCCTCTCCATGATGACAGAGGGATATCCTTGGGCTTTAAACACCAAGGATTCTTCACTCACTTGAATGATCAACTCACCTCTATCAACATCAATCACAGCCTTTGCTGTGGCTAGGAAGGGTCTGCCAAGGATGATGGATTCATCCATGCATTTCCCAGTCTCTAGGACTATGAAATCAGCAGGGATGTAATGGTCTTCAATCTTCACCAAAACATCCTCTACAAGTCCATAAGCTTGTTTTCTTGAGTTGTCTGCCATCTCTAGTGAGATTTTTGCAGCTTGCACCTCAAAGATCCCTAATTTCTCCATTACAGAGAGGGGCATGAGGTTCACACTTGACCCTAAGTCACACAAGGCCTTCTTGAAGGTCATGGTGCCTATGGTACAAGGTATGGAAAACTTCCCAGGATCTTGCCTCTTTTGAGGTAGTTTCTGCCTAGACAAGTCATTCAGTTCTTTGGTGAGCAAAGGGGATTCATCCTCCCAAGTCTCATTTCCAAATAACTTGTCATTTAGCTTCATGATTGCTCCAAGGTATTTAGCAACTTGCTCTTCAGTGACATACTCATCCTCTTCAGAAGAAGAATACTCGTCAGAGCTCATGAATGGCAGAAGTAAGTCCAATGGAATCTCTATGGGCTCATCTTGAGCCTCAGATTCCCAAGGTTCCTCATTGGGGAACTCATTGGGGGTCAGTGGACGTCCAGTGAGGTCTTCCTCAGTGGCGTTCACTGCCTCTTCTTCCTCCCAGAATTCGGCCATATTGATGGCCTTGCACTCTCCTTTTGGATTTTCTTCTGTGTTGCTTGGAAGAGTACTTGGAGGGAGTTCAGTAATTTTCTTGCTCAGCTGACCCACTTGTCCTTCCAGATTTCTGATGGAGGACCTAGTTTCAGTCATGAAACTTTGAGTGGTTTTGATCAGATCAGAGACCATAGTTGCTAAGTCAGAGGTATTCTGCTTAGAACTCTCTGTCTGTTGCTGAGAAGATGATGGAAAAGGCTTGCTATTGCTAAACCTGTTTCTTCCACCATTATTATTGTTGAAACCTTGTTGAGGTCTCTGTTGATCCTTCCATGAAAGATTTGGATGATTTCTCCATGAAGGATTGTAGGTGTTTCCATAGGGTTCTCCCATGTAATTCACCTCTTCTATTGAAGGGTTCTCAGGATCATAAGCTTCTTCCTCAGATGAAGCTTCCTTAGTACTGCTTGGTGCATTTTGCATCCCAGACAGACTTTGAGAAATCATATTGACTTGTTGAGTCAATATTTTATTCTAAGCCAATATGGCATTCAGAGTGTCAATCTCAAGAACTCCTTTCTTCTGACTAGTCCCATTGTTCACAGGATTCCTTTCAGAAGTGTACATGAATTGGTTATTTGCAACCATTTCAATCAGTTCTTGAGCTTCAGTAGGCGTCTTCTTCAAATGAAGAGATCCTCCAGAAGAGCTATCCAAAGACATCTTGGACAGTTCAGAGAGACCATCATAGAAAATACCTATGATGCTCCATTCAGAAAGCATATCAGTGGGACACTTTCTGATCAATTGTTTGTATCTTTCCCAAGCTTCATAGAGGGATTCTCCTTCCTTCTGTCTGAAGGTTTGGACTTCCACTCTAAGCTTACTCAATTTTTGAGGTGGAAAGAACTTTGCCAAGAAGGCATTGACTAGCTTTTCCCAAGAGTCCAGGCTTTCTTTAGGTTGAGAGTCCAACCATGTCCTAGCTCTGTCTCTTACAGCAAAAGGGAATAGCATCAGTCTGTAGACCTCAGGGTCAACCCCATTAGTCTTGACTGTGTCACAGATTTGCAAGAACTCAGCTAAAAACTGATGAGGATCTTCCATTGGAAGTCCATGGAACTTGCAATTCTGTTGCATTAGAGAAACTAATTGAGGCTTAAGCTCAAAGTTGTTTGCTCCAATGGCAGGGATAGAGATGCTTCTCCCATAGAAGTCGGGAGTAGGTGCAGTAAAGTCACCCAGCACCTTCCTTGCATTGTTGGTATTGTTGTTGTTTTCGGCTGCCATGTGTTCTTCTTCCTTGAAGAATTCGGTCAGGTGCTCTAAAGAGAGTTGTGCTTTGGCTTCTCTTAGCTTTCTCTTCAAGGTCCTTTCAGGTTCAGGATCAACCTCAACAAGAATGCCTTTGTCCTTGCTCCTGCTCATAAGATAGAGAAGGAAACAAGAAAATATGGAATCCTCTATGTCACAGTATAGAGATTCCTTTAGGTGTCAGAGGAAAAGAAGAGTAGAAGACAGAAGTGGAAAATTCGAACTTAACAAAGAAGATAGAGTTTCGAATTTTGCCTTAAGGGATAGTGTTAGTCCATAAATTGAAGGATGTGAGAAGGAGGGAAGTGATTTTCGAAAATTAAGTGGGAAATTTGAAAACATTTTTGAAAAACATCACTTAATTTTCGAAAATGAAAATGGAAATGGAAAAGAAATCAAGTGATTTTTGAAAAAGATTTTGAAATTAGAAATCAAAAAGATTTGATTGAAAACTATTTTGAAAAAGATGTGGTTAAGAAGATATGATTGGTTTTAAAAAGATGTGATTGAGAAGATATGATTTGAAAACAATTTTAAAAGATATGATTTGAAAACAATTTGAAAAGATATGATTTTAAAAATTAATGACTTGCCTAACAAGAAAAGATATGAATCAAACATAAAACCTTCCTCAACAGAAAAGGCAAAAAATGTTCAATCAAATCATTAATTGTTAATAAGTATTTTTGAAAAAGGAAAGAAATTGATTTTGAAAAAGATTTGATTGAAAATTGATTTGAAAAAGATTTGATTTTGAAAAGATTTTGAAAACTTAGAAAAAATCTAATTTGAAAACAAAATCTTCCTCCCCTAGCCATCCTGGCGTTAAACGCCCAGAATGGTATACATTCTGGCGTTTAACGCCCAAATGCTACCCTTTTGGGCGTTAAACGCAACCAGGTACCCTGGCTGGCGTTTAAACGCCAGTCTGTCCTTCTTCACTGGGCGTTTGAACGCCCAGCTTTTTCTGTGCAATTCCTCTGCTGTATGTTCTGAATCTTCAATTCTCTGTATTATTGACTTGAAAAGACACAAATTAAAAAATATTTTGGATTTTTAATAATAAGGACAAACCAAAATGCAACAAAATCAAATGACAATGCATGCAAGACACCAATTTAGCAGTTTGTATACTACTGACACTAACAAAACGAAAATGCATATGA